>NW_027280564.1:0-74978 GCF_046629955.1 Centroberyx affinis
CCCTGATGATTATTGGTCAACTTCTCACTGTCATTGCTTAAAATGTTTATTGCCAGACTAACTTGAAAAATTCTGGTAAAATTCCAAGTGGCATGCCGATGTATAACGGAAATATAGTATGTACTGTATGTATCTGCATCACTGTCCAGTGAAAACCTTGTATCTCCAAAATGTCAACTGTTCAGGAACTAAGAAAAACAGCCTTGTTTCTATGTTGACCACAGTGTATTTTAGAGTTTATCTAATGGATTTAGAATGGCTTTCATAAGACCAAGGGTGGTAACATTTTCTCAACGCATGGAGGAAGATAAAATTCAACTGAAGTTAAAACATGAAAATCACCAAGAGCAGTTACAAGGTTTTCACATGAGATCTGTAAAATTCTATATACAGTTTATCAATATCTATCTATCTATCTATCTATCTATCTATCTATCTATCTATCTATCTATCTATCTATCTATCTTCCTTCTAATACATCACAGCAAATACATTTCCACAACTGCCTTAAATAACACTCATTCAACCTACTTTAAGCTGCCCGCAATCGTGTTAAATACTCATTAGTCTAAGGCTGACAGGTGGAGGTTTAGGTAATTAGCATGCAACATCTAAATCCCTTTTAGTGTAAATTCATATTGAATAGTTTCCTGTGGGTTAGCAGGCAAAGAGAGGAAAACAAATCAGTTTTGACAAACGCTGAATTAACGTGAATCGGGTGTTAATGCTTGGGAGGTGCTGCACTCAGTTCAAAAACCGAGATACAATGAAATGCTCTAAAAAATGCATTGGTGGTAATATGGCTGAGCAGTCTCACTGTCAGAGCCAGAGGCTGAGCACACACTGTTCACAGAACGTATCAGCAGATTCTCACAAATCACACAACTTTTCAGAAGAATTTTACCAATGACCAGAGGCTAATTACCCAATGAGATTGGATAGTACTGACATCAATTCAAAGGTTAAGGAAAGAGCAAGATGGTTCTTTCCATTTCTCACTGCAAAAATGTACTGACGAATCACCATCCACTCCTCACAAAGCTTAACACCCACAGAGAATCTGGAACATAGAGTGGCCTCTGTTTTTTCAAAAACATGAGGAATGAAGAAGAAAAAAAAAAAACAGCAAAGCATGAGCAGCATAGTAAACATGGCAAATGTTAGAAAGAAGAGATGGAAAGTGAGACTATATTTCCATAAAGTTTAGTTTAAAGTCTAGTTTGTTCTCTTTGTCGCTATGCTGCTATGAGCATATCAGCTATAAGGAAGCTGTGTGAGAACTGAACTGAACCCTCTGCAGCTCACTGCCTCACATAACACCACAGGCACTCACACACACAGTGCACAGTTGTGTGGTGTGTGTACAGTTTTGGAGTCAAGGGTATTCTGAATCTCATAATAATAAAACAATGTTGTATGAACAATTAATATTTTTTTATTCATTCCATTTTGGAATTAATACCAGAATTTCAATCAATTCAGTTACATATTTAGTATGTTTGGGGTGCTAAAAAAAGGTCTATAATGGTGAAATATATAAGAAAGGAACCAAGGGAATTGTTAAGGAATAGGATTGTTTAGAAGATACTGTCATGGAATCTCATCAATTCCCAAACCTACATACTTTGGAGCACAAAAAAACATTGATACAAAAAAAGGGTATTACCTTATTCTGTATCTGTAATCATTACTAATAAAGGTAACAAAAAGCATACAGTTACATTCTCTGCAGTCCAAAAAAAAACAACAACAAGGTTCTGAGTCGCTTAAATCCACTATCCAGGTGATACACAGGGTTGGTAAGGTTAGAGAATTGAACAGAACTTGAACTGATACAGTATGTAAATGAATAAGTATGTTTTGCACTACAGAGTACAACAATTTGCGCAACACCAGTACAATGCAGCTACAAGAAGCCCATCGATGAAGTTTCTCACATCACACCCCTGAAACACAAAGCCAAGCCTGGAGGCCTGCTGCAGCCTTCAACTTCTAAGTGGCGCTCGGAAAAAATTCAGCACTTAACACATTTCCTTGGTGTAATCAATTACAGAATCTACAGTATATTCTATAAAAAAATGTTGTTGTGGTTTCATCCACAGTTCTAACTGTTTTTTCAAGATATCAACTTATTCATTAAGCTATCTAGACAGTAGCCCAAACCTACAGGAGCAGATTAATTAAAAAAAAAGGTTAATTAATGAATATAAAGTATTTCCATTTATCAGTTTGGAAGTAAAGCATGCAATTATGCAAATGATCTAATCAGTGCAGTGGCAGCAGGGGGTCTTCACTGATAATATGATAATTCTGATTTCCCTTGCTTCTACACCTTAAGCAAACATGCCCTAATTTGTATTGTTTGTTTCAATAGCAAAGATAAGAGTAATGACAGAAAATGCCACAAAGTTGACAGAGCATTAAAGGTTGAAACCGAAAACAAACAACTTTATCATCTGTGGCAAACTGAGTACCATGTAAGAAAGGATGGGAAATTAAAAAGTCTGTACTGTACTATATACTTGAAATGAGTAAATCTGATTTGTATTTGCCTGTAGTTGAGCACCATGCTCTTTCTTCAGGGCTCCTTCTCCTGCCAAGCCTTGCCTACTGCTCATTTTTATGTTCATAATAAAATGTGTCATATAATCTCATGTGGGATGGTGCAACAAATGTGGCACAATGTGAAAAAAAACCCAAATCATTCATACCATATTAGAAAGCATTATTAGCATGCCTTGCGAGGTCAAGTGATATGACAGCTATAAATTATGTAATATGGCTTTATAGATGTGGTTTGCATAGAATGTGTTACTGATTTTGGGAGATTACAGGTGAGGCAGTTATCATAGCAGTTTTTTTTCCGGGCTCCACTATCCAAATCAACAGACTTTTCTCACCTAACTTTTCTTAATGTTCTCAATTTAATTTCACACTGAATATATGAAAAATAATCCAAGTTCAGCGGTAAGGTTTAATAAAAAGAAAGAAAGAACCTGAAATGTGCTCCAGCACATTGAGTTTGAGAGGAAAAAAAATCCTCTGTGTGGGTGTCTGAATGCTCACTATAATCTGAATTGAAGTAACAAAATGGGGGCAAAAAGCGGGGGCTTGGAGGGAGAGAATAATTCTTTTCTTTGTGAGCTCACCGTGTTTTAATTATCTGTCTAGCGCTGGTGCTCAGATAGAAGTGGCCCTTGAATTAATGAACCATTTTAAGACCTTCTCCTGCTCAACGATGGGTAAAGACGAGAGACTGAAACTTCTCTGTATCAGACAGACAGAAAAGTTTTTTCGTAAAAGAATACAGGCCACTGAATCAACACTTAACAAAACTAATGCCTCAACATACTTAGTGATGAAGACCTTTTACTTACAGGATGTTACTTTACATATGTCACATGGCAAAGAGCACTTCAATGACTTGTGTATCGTGTCGAAGAGGAAGACACCTAATTGCATGCAATTGCTCTTTTATATGCAGGCACATGAACATACTTATAAACATACCCATAAACCTACACACTGTATCACTGACAACCTTTACAGTATGCCATTTTCACATAATGGGATGCAGGTATTGGCACTTAAATCTAATAGGCTTTTACAGCTTGACTCTTATTATTGCTAATGAACTCTCTTGATGAAGTGACTGGAGGCATTTACTGCTATAACCATCAAGAAAGAGATGCTAAGGTTAGCATGTACACTGTGTTTCAAAACATAAACATGCTAATATAATGTAATTATGTAATACAGGGAGCAAAGAACTATGAATAATTGGGACAAAATGAGAAACAACAGATAGATGAATATGTTTATGTTTTGTCATTTTTTTTAAACTTCAGTAATAGCTTTAGGCTATTGTTCTTAATACATTTGACAAGACATTGGCCTAAAATGTTTCTAATACTGGCTAAAAGCCATCATTACAACTCAAATACTTTTGTCTTAATATGTAAACTTGTTTGACAAGTTTATTCTTGCTGATGGTCTTCATCTGGCCTCCGTTACATTACTGACAAAACCATCTTCCTCACTCTCTCTGTCCGTATTCACAGTAGCTACAGTCAAGGTCAAGCTATTAATTAACCCACAGTCTTTGTTCCCATGCCGTACTTTGTGCCTGTACTGCGGACATAGAGTGTCTCCGTCCTTACTGTCAGGCTGTCACTGTATTTAGCTGGCTATTCAACTTGCTAGTCACTCATGCACTCGATAATCCTTCAACAACAACTCCACCAATTGGCTCCAATTGTAGCTGCAGTTTAGTCCCGCCTCTCCCTCCAAGACAGAGCCTTGACAAATCAAAACACTGTACCTGGCAGGGTGCTGAGTCCATCAACTATCAATGATTCATTTGGTGTGAGTCTGTCAGAAGGTGGAAGTGAATGGGACTGGGAGAGTTAAACATAAAGGAGATTTCCATTGTTTGAAGAAACTAAGCACATCTGGCAAGAAAAAAAGCTAGGGACAAAGGCTGGTACAATAAGCTTTCTGCACTCAGTGCTTCAAGAAATGCTTGAAGGCAAAAGCATTACAGTCTCTAACATTTATTTGAAGCCAAACCATAATTTGATTAGGAATTTTAGAGTGCAGTACCACCCCAAGACCTTCAAAAAGAAATCTCACTTGATTTTGTCAGCTTTGCTAAAATCCAGTAGTTGAGTAAGAACAGCTTGCCTAACAGCACAAACAGTAACTTTAATGTCCTTGAAGACCTTAAAATTCTGCGGACAGGGGAAAAGGGGAAACAAATTCTGGTTCTATCTACAAGGTATTCATGCCAAAACGGTTTCCCAGGTGGACGCACAGCATTGTTAAGTATGCAGACATCAAGCATCAAATCTAGGGAGCTTATCTACCCTTGTGTAATGATTAGAAATTAAGCCCTGGAATTCCCAATGAAAACAAGTTATAAAAATGAATGCCTAGGGAGGGATTGAAAAACAGATAAGAGCAAAGCTTTGACTGAGGCTGGAAAACAGGGATACTACAGTAGCCTGATGACTATCTATCCTTACTTTGTTTTTCCTCACAGATCAAAAGAGGAAAGGATGAGATATTTTCTCTACCCATTCGAAAATTATTCTTAATGAGGAGAGATTGGGGTAGAGACGACTGTGTGTGCATGTTTGTGTGTCTGTGTGTGTTGGGAGTTGTTTTGTTCGGACAAACTGGAGTATAATGAGTTTCTGTCATGCTTTATGGTATTCATATGGGATATGTAATCATCTTCTCATAAAGCCTTGGGGAGAGAGCTGCACTAAAGCTCTGTATCAATCAGCAGACTTAAAATGATGAACATTGCAGTCCAGAACAGGATTCCAGCTCCACAGGGAACAATCCCACCAGCTTCCAATCCAAGTCTTATCTCTATGTAGATTATTTTGGTTTTTGTTTTGACACCCAATTTATGGCTGCATGACATATGCATAACATGCATATGACTGCCATAGGCAATTCTTCCACTTCGGTAGCACATACCTGCGGTTGTAGTGCGTTGAACACATAAAATCCCCAACAGCTTGGTTCTAGCACTTTCCTCTCAACCGCAATGCAAGTGTGCAGTCGGGGAACAGCAGCCAGTTACTGATGACTTTGGCTCAAGAGGTTACTGATGACTTTGGCTCTGGGGGGCTCCCTTGACATGGCTGGCTCATCTACAGTATTTATATTTCCGCAGCCACAGACTGCAATCCAGGCCATGGGTTTGATTTTGCTGCCAGGACTTCTCAGTCTTTTTAAAATGCTGAGTCAGGCCCACCCCTGCTGAAGCATCCATTTTATTATTGGGTTTGCTCTGTGCGTCCACTGAGTGATTTGTTGCGAGCGACACAGGTTTGAGGAACAGCCTGAGGTAGTTTGGGGGCGGGCATGGGAGGCTCCATCTGTCATGGGCTGGTAAGATGCTGTCACAGCAGCAGCCCACACCTGGGAAGAGACTGGGCGCCCCCGAAGTCACCAATCTATTAGATCCATCACTGGGCTGCAAGGAATGAGATGCTGTTTTCAACATGTACTTTAAACCTGTGGGGAAGGGAAAGGCAAAGCAACAACCCTCAACTTAAATGGCTTCTATAATAAAAGATGTGCAAATACAACTAAATATTTAAAGCTACTACCAGTAGCATTTGAAACTTGCTGACTTTGGCAACCCTCGGGTCCCACTAAGGGACTCAAGGGTCTCAATCTCTTTGCGACAGCTTATGTAAGCTTACCTAAGTGGGACCCCTTGAGTCCCACTAATAGCAGCACATAGAATAAACCATTTTTAACTGTGATGGTCTTATTTTTCTACAGCCATAATACTTTGCTGTCAAAATTAATTTGAGAATGATATATTGAGGTGAATATTCTACACTTAGGGGCAAAGTATTACCTGATCCTGTAATACAATGTTCTTGGTCCAAAAGCACATAAAATGTGTGGTTTCTTAAACTTGGCCATATTCAAGCATTGGTATTGACTGTGTGTTTGTCTGACACCATCAGGCCCAAGTAGGTTTGGTTTGGCAAAGGGGTTTTAGGGGGGAAAGATCTACATGAACTACCAAGGAGGACAGGGTTGTACTCTGCATCATGTCTTGGAGCCTAACAAAGCACATTTGACAGTTGCACTGTTCATGAAAATGGCAAGGGGGCTCTAAAATAAGAATTGTGCCTTTCAAAAACCAGCATTTGCAGGGAAAAGTCTTAGCTTAAAAAGTAAGTTAGTGTTCAATTGTTATTTCCCACCAAAATTACAAAACAAAGTCTTTCATCTGCAACATTCAGTAAACTCTGACAGCTTTGTATTGCAGTAATCACCCTTCTCATGAAGGAAGCTTTCAGTCAGGAGATGAAAAGTGATCTCTCAGTTGAAGTGTCTCAATCTGCTGTGATTGACTGCTTACTCCTCTCCAATCCATCCCACAGAGATTTATAGCCAAGTGGGGTGGACTGGCTGCCAGGCAATTACTGTCAAGTGGATCCTATTGCACCCCTTTGTCACTCTAATACTAGAAATTTGCTTCTCATTAGATGAGTGTCAAATGGAATTAGGGCCTTCATTTACTTTGTGCGACACTGCCTGGCCCCGCCAAGCTTATCTCTGGCAACGTCTCTTCCCATGGTGGCCGATCTGCTCACCTGTTTTGGAGATACTCCATCTTCAAATTTATTGCACAGAGGTGCCTGATTTGAGCTGAGAAAATTGCCAAGATGCAGGAAAAAAAAACAAAAAAACCTTGCTTTAAGTGTTTGGCTAAGAAAGCTGAATTTAGATGAATTTAGGATTGAAAACTGAAGTGCGAGGCAGGGCTACTGTGTGCCAGGAGAAAGACAGACGGAGAACAAAAAAAATAATGATAAAGGATGTGGATTACTGTGTGCAAATTTGCTTATCTCCATGTCTGTCACTTTGGGAGATGTGGTGAGTCATCGCCAGAAGTTGAGGAGAAGTTGAAGACACAAAGCTGAATCACTGTGTCCAGTGGGACCGGCTGTCCCCTCATTACAGCTGAGGTACATGACCTACTGTGGGGTCTATCAATAGAGAGAGAGTGTGAGTGTGTGTGTGTGTGTGTGTGTGTGTGTGTGTGTGTGTGTGTGTGTGTGTGTGTGTGTGTGTGTGTGTGTGTGTGTCCCCACTACAACTCCATCAGAATTGCAACACTTGTGATATTCTAACAACTACATTAACTACTACATCCACACCAACAAACTTAATCATGATCTACAATCCCTGTCAAACTGTATATCTGGCAAATTATTGTGGCACCACTGACAGACAAGGAGAGACAATAGCCCAAGACAAAGAGACCAGTCTGGACAGTGATGTGCTCTAGTGAGAGACAGAGAATTAATAACTGTGTGTGTGTGTATGTGTAGCCAGTGCCTCCCATGAGCAGCATGCCAGCGTGCATTGACTGTGCCAAGCCAGTGTGGCGATCCACAAGCCCAACACTTACTTAGGGTTTATCACCCCGCTGCTGCATGACAGAGAGCGGGAGAGAGAGTGTGAAAGTGTGTGAGATAGACAGTGTTCAGTGTAGGTGTGAAGAAGGACTACAAATCTGTCTGTGTGTGTGTGTTCAGTCATGTGTTAGTGCTCATATGTATGTTTATGTTCTTCTTGGTATATGTCCAGTATGTGACTGTTCCTATGAGTGTGTGTTTTCAGTGTGCTCCTTCGTTCATGTGTGTGTGTGTGTGTGTGTATGTGTGTGCGTGTGTGTGTGTGTGTGTACCTTTGCAGGCAGTCTCACTGCCAGATTGCTGGTGCCAACAGGGAAATCACCTCGCTTCTGATTCCTGTTCCAGCGCCAGGCTGGAAACAGCCCCTGAGCCCCACTCTACACTAAAGCTGAATATCAATATGCACACACACACACACACACACATACATACACACACACACACACACGTCTATACACACACCATTGTGGGTTGACTTCAACAACTTTAAAACTATAATCAAACAAAAAAAATATGAAATCAAACGTAATTTCCAGCCCTGTGATCATATCCTGCTGTCTGGGTCGATGACGAGCGCTGAAATACATACACACGCAAACATGCATGGTATATTCAGTCAAAAGCACCAATAAATTGTGTGTAACCACACAACCAGTTGTTTGCAATGCCTCTCAAATCTCAGCAGGATGAGTGGCTGGATAGAATCAACACACAATGCTAATCACTGGCACACAGCTGTTAGAGAGAAGGGGGCGGCAGGACGAAAATATAAGGTATAGGGAGGAAAGGTGAAAGAGGGAGAATGGGGGGTAGGAGAGAGGGGGGAGAGAGAGAGAGAGAGAGGGAGAGAGAGAGAGAAAGAGAAAGAGGTAGAGAGAGTGAACATTTAAGAAAATGAATGAGAAAGGACTGACTGACTGGCTGATTGAAGAGGAGGGGCAAAGATGGAGAAACAGGACATAGTGACAGCAGAGTGAGAGCAGTAAAAGGAGAGTGAAGCAGGGGTGGACTTCATTGGAAATACTAGGCTGTGCTAGCTCTCTCTATAACACCGCTTCAAGCAATAGCTCTCAACAGCTGTCACAGCTGTCCGGCAGTGACAATATGGCCACAGATGGGTTTGATGGCACCATCTTGATATGGCACTATCATCAATCCTGTCTCAAACAATTTCACCAAAGGATTTGAATTTTTCCTTGCAAATCTAGTTTACATAATACAGAAACAGCTGATTCCTGCTGTGTGTGACAGCTACACATCTAGCTACTTACACATCTGAACCCAACTTTGATTGGAGCTGTGACTGCTGTAGATGGTTACACATGTTACACGTGATCAAGCAATATGTGATGGAGGGGTGTTGTGAATGTCAGCAGAGCAGGATGGTCAGAAGTGAGTCAGAACTTTCTTCCCCCACCTCGAAACTTTCCTATCAAGCGCTCTAAATCAAATATTCAAAGTCGAAAATGAGTAGGGTCAAAATGAAAATTGGAAAATCCTACAAACCGACCGGGTTTAAGAAAAGTAATCGAAACAAAATGGAGGCAAAGAAATAGAACAGAAAGTGGGGGATGATCTTTTACTTTTCCCCCAGGAGCTCCCAATTCAAGTTGAAGCCACCTCGTACCTGAAACATTAAGATGGAGATAGAATCTCGCTGCCAGTCATATGGGACCCAGAGTCATTATCACCACATTGGTTTTAGAATCAAACAGTCGAGACGGCAAACCGGGGGAACAAAACCGCAAGGATTCGGTGGCCGAATTGAAATGCGGCGTGCAATTAACTTTATAATGTGTTTACAAATGAGGTCTACCCTGCCGCAGTCTCTCGAGTGTGTGAGTATTTGTATGCAGGTGTGGGAGTCGGGTTTGTGTGTACTGTACGTGTGTGCAAACACATTTCCACTTTGGAGTGAACTCACCCATGTAATAAAACAAGGATTTATAATCCATACGCCCCCACATCTAATAACCCCATGGAAATTGGAAATGAATGGTAATCTACATTAGGACTTGAAATTCATGCTGAATGCGAAAACCAACTTTTATTGTTGTCACACAGGTACACACACTCAAATCTTATTCATGCCAATACCCTGATGAACATCAATTATTAATGGAGACGTGCGTGTGTTAGAAGTTATGTGTGTGGGGGCCACTATCTGAAACACAGGAGGGTAGAAGGAGAGAGAAAGAAACTAGGGAGCATTGCAACAGTTTGGGAAATAGGGCATTCCTCCAACATTGAATGATTTATTGAGCTGAGCTAAAATAGTTTTGCATATGGGAAAAGACAGACTAAAAGCATTTGCCAATACATTAGAGAAAGAATGGAGTAGTTAGAACAAGCCTGACTCTCTCTCTCTCTCTCTGCCCTCTCTCTCTTGAGATGGTTTTAAATAGCTCTTAATCAGGCAGTCTGAGACAGCCACAAAGTGATATCATTATGACCATTTGAAGTGTGTGCGTGTGTGTATGTGTGTGTGTGCGTGTTAAAGGTTTAGCACAGTTTGGTCTCCTGAGAGAAACCCATCTCTCACTCACGGAAACACAGACACACACACACACACACACACACACACACACACACACACACTCCCAGAGCCAATACTTGTTTCTGCTGCCTTTTCACGTTCCCTTTCTCTCCCTCTTCTCCGATCTCTGTCTGTGTCCATTTGATCTAACAGTTCAAAGGATAAATATATTCCCCACAGTAGGCTGCTGAGCTCTGAGCGAGCCAGACACAGCATCCCTGACATTTTGAAACGGCTGACAGTTTGTTTAGCTAAAAGACCGCCGAGGTGTAAATAGCTGCTTCGTTGCCCCCTGAGGGGGGGGAAACGCTGCCCCCTGAAGGGGAAAACCGACATGTCATGTCTGCGTAAAACTGCTTGACGCCTATCACTGTTTTGATCACTCATTCATTCATTATTCATGTATTATTCATTCTGGCTTTCTTTTCTCTCTTTTCTTCTTTCCTTCTTTCTGTCTTTCTTCTTTTGCTTTGTCCATCCTTCCTCCTCCGCAGGCCACCCCAGAACTGCTACGCTATAAACATCACAGCAAAGTAGCCGGTACCGCTATCACAGCAAAATGCCACACTGCTCTGTCAAATCAATGCTTTGTTTCAAACAGGTGCTTTAGATGCTGTGTTTTCCCTGCTGTGGAAAATTGCTGATTGCATACCTATGCAAAGGCGATGTCAGTATACGTTCACCTTGCTCACCTTGCGTCACCTTCTGCTGTGACACACTCCGCCAATAGAGTGAGACTGGCCTTGCTGATCGCTATGGCAGCCTGTCACTG
Source organism: Centroberyx affinis (assembly GCF_046629955.1). Lineage (NCBI taxonomy): Eukaryota > Metazoa > Chordata > Actinopteri > Beryciformes > Berycidae > Centroberyx > Centroberyx affinis. The sequence goes on from NW_027280564.1 coordinate 11,267, forward strand.
ACTGTGTTTACATGCACACAGCATCCCAGTTACTAACGCACATCCCTTTTAAGGTCTTATTTTGGACATGCTGTTTACATGCACATTTAATATCCCACTTTCTAACATCCCTGTATCCACACACATCTGCAAATAATTTGTAAACAGGATATGATGTTTACATGCGCCATCAGAAGAGTTACTGCCACCTTTCTGTGGCAGGAAATATGAGGTACTGAAGAGACAAACACTGAATTATGTTATTCCCTTATGCCCTTGGACAGTTTGGTCCGAATTAGTGAACATTCAACAGTGTCTCCAATAAGCCAGCAGGAAGAGAGAGGAGACTGAAAGGGGTTAGAGTTTGTCTTGCAGCCTAGTTTGTGGTGTTACAGCTTCATAAAGATAGAATCAGAAGGATGGATATTGGAGACAGAGAAAGTCCTACAGGTGCTTGGGAGATGGAATAGATGATTATAAAAGTATTTAGGATGATTTCATCATGGGAAAAAAGGTACATTTTATGTTCCGAGCTGATAGAATATTGATAAAGATCTCATTCGACATGAATCAACAACATCAATCAATCAGCAGCTGTAGGCTTTACATTGTCACAGATTAGTCCTTGTGTGGTTTCTAATGCTGGGAGACTGGACCATCCGGAATAACAATGACATGTGTAAATTCTTTGACTGATAAAATTTTTAGAATGGATTCAAATGTTTGTTGATTCTTCTTATTCACATCTGAATTCAAGGAACAATGACTAAAACATGAGTTCAGGGAGTTTTTGATTCACACTTCAGAAATTACACTCAAGGGTCAACTTGTTGTTTTCTCCCTTTTCTTCACTGAAAACCATTGAAAAATAAAGAGCACGGTTTCGCAAAGCCAAAATGTCAATCAAACATCATATTCCCCTCCAAAGACACAAAACTTCGGTGGCACCACAGATTAGCTAGATTAAAGTCGAAGCATCACACATCTGAACACATGCCAAGACGGCTGTGAGATATGGAGATACAGAGACGAATAAGAGGCAGAAGAAAAATAAAGATGAGATTTGCATCATACACACGTACCAGATGAGATGAGACAGAAGGACACACTATTAGAGAAATGAGTGGAGAGAATGGACTGCACCATACTAATTGTCACTATCCAGTATTGGTGAAGGGAGCAGTGATTGAGGGCCCTAATGGGCTCACACGTGCACACAGACACACACACACACACCTCCCTCTTTTTAAGTGGCTCCATACACGTGTTGTCTGTGTGTTTTTTGTGTATGTGCCTGTGGTGTGTGTGTGTGTGTGTGTACGTGAGAAAGCGAGAGAGACCAGCGGCCAGATAATGATGACCCATAATGCATTATATGGCCATGCAGGCTGTGGGCACTCTCAACAATAAGGCCAGATACATGGACCGAATGGATAGAGTGAATGAAAAAAAAAAAGAGAGAGGGATAAAGAGGAGAGAGGTACATAAAGAGGGGGGTGTGGGAGGGGTAGAAAAGAGGGAAAATGAGTGTGTCAGAGAGATAGCGAGAAGGAGAGAGGAAATGAGGCATTGAGAGATGGGAAAAGAGAGAGAAAGAGATAGAGAGCGAGCAGAAGAGAAAGTGAGAGAGAGAGAGCAGAGGAAGAGGCTGAGTTACAGTCTTACCATGTCAATGAGGCTCTCCTGGATGCGGTTCAGTGTGGTTCTCAGTCTGCTGCTGATAAGGCCCAGACCGGATGACTCATACTGTAGAATAGACACACACACACACACACACACACACACACACACGCACACAGTTAGTATCTGTAGCATGCACAAAGACACTCTCCTGTATAAGAACACCCAATTTAGCAGTGTGGAAGCTACACACACACACACAGCAATATCAGCTATCATCTCACGTACTGCTAGACAAGAGAATCTTTACTCCACACCTTCCTGTCTGCTCTTACCCCAATCTAATCCAAAAGGAGGGAGGAGTAACTGGGAGGAACACACATCAAAATTAAACATTCACACCGACTACGGGACATGACAGAAGGGAGGAGAAGGAGGAGGAGGAGTGTGAGGAGGGTGAATGCACAGCAAACTTAATGCCCAAATGCCTCTGAAATCACTTTCAGATGTGCTTGATGTCACTGGGCTGGTGGCTCAGTTCGTGGGTTAGCACTTGAGAACATACATCATGCACACCTCAAGCGCTTCAAATCAAGCACACCGCAAGTGTTAAGCAGTATTTGGACTCACAAGGCGGGGATGACCTTGTGCAATAGCTACAACGCCTCTGGAGCTCCACTCTTACCAAGCAAGCAGGGCCCACCACCCTGGCAGTGCCCACCTCTCTGCCACCCTGAGTGGGCAAAGATGGGCTTGGGACAGGCTATGGATGACAAATGGACAGCAGAAAGGAAAAAACAAGAACCAACAGCTCAAATTAAAAAAAACTAAAATAAACAGGAAGAAAAAACATTGAAGTATACAGAAAAGAGCACAACAAATCAGCACTCTGTCATTGATTAGTGGAAGTGATGGGTAGCCTGGAACGATTTTGTACAACCTCACATTAAAATGGTTTTAGCATTCAGACCGGGGCGTCACTGACTTCTCAGGGAATAGCTGGACCAAAACTCTATTCTGGCCAATAAGAAACCTTTGAGCAACAGCAGCCCACGTGGGGAAAGAAGTACCTGTGACTATTCAGTCAGGTTAGGTACGGGAAGATCCAATCACTGTTGATATTGATGGCCTTGGTACATGTCAGCTTCCTGGTTTGACACCATTATGTGTCCACACATGAGCATCCATTCATTTTGAAACTGTGAAAAATACTCAGGAGGCATTGAATCGTGGGTGTTATGAAGACTGAACGGTACACCTGTTCCATCTGAACAATGTCCCTTATTCTGGCTTTATCCTGAAGACGTCTCTCAAGGATGACAGTGAGAGGGGACTGTGAGTGAGGAAGCAACATGTAAAACCAGGATGCATGCCAAGCTAAATGACGGCAGGAAATTAGGTGTCGCCTGCGTATTTGTCCTTGTTTTCTGTGTTTCAAAGACTTGACATTGGTTTTATAGAACTTTAAAGAGCATCGAGTTCATACAGCTTCTTCAACTTCAAGCGCTATTCAAAAGCTTTCAAGTTGGATTGACAATGTTTTTTAGCAACTTCCAAATTACCTTTTGATGCATTTCATATTATATATATATATATACACACACATTTACATATATATGTATATATATGTGTGTGTGTGTATATATATATGTATAGCCCTAAACGCAGCCTCTTGCATCTCAATGATTTTTCAGTTGCAGTGTGGACTCTGTACTGATGGATTTAAACATCACTGGCTTTCTCAGTTTGTCTAAGGTCACTTCTGCAGTGTGGCCCATTCAAAACCAGCTTTCAAACTGTAGTGAATAAAATAAATCTGACTATTTGGAAGTTTGTTTAATCACACAGTGGTCCACTTCTATTCTATATGGCACAGTACCAAAGTACTGTGCCATAGTAATAGGACTATAGTCGGTGACTATCTGTCTGTTCTATAGTTGAAATCCCTTTGAGACTCACAGTTACACAAGAAGCTGCATTTTGAGTATGGTAAATCCTCTCAAAGCAAGATATCAAGATATCCACACACTTACTGAAGTTGTAATTCATATCAAATAAGTGTACTTAATTGATATAAAATATTTTAACACACAATAAATGCACATATATAGAGTCAAAAGCTGGCAGTGTGCAGTTCTGCCTTATGTTCTTCTTTGGGTAACAGTGCAATTTCCATGAGTAAATGATAAAAGGAACTAATTTCACATGACTGCTCCAATGGTTTTATTATTAAATTAATAACTGATTTACTAGTGTAGCAGTGAATTTATTGGAAACCCTTTTAATTACAGCCCTCTATTTAATACAGTGTAATCAGTGGCTACTAGCAGCAATAAAACTTTAGGGATACAGCAAACACTTTGTTTCATGAAAGGAATTATGACTGTCAAGTGATGTTGACAAAATCAAGGACGTTAAGACACTTTTTAATTCAAGCACTTCCCCAAACTTTAAAATATCCAATCCAAATCCAGTCAATCAATTCAAAAAGCAAAAGCAAAAAAATACCCACAGCAACCGTGTGTGTGTTTGTATATATTGTAGTGTGTATGAGTGTTTAAGCTATTAAGAGAGCAAGGATATACACACAGGCACACACACACAGGCACACCTACAGGGAGCGACAGATGAGGAGACAGAACAAGTGGCTTTGCATACTGAGTAAACAGCATCAGGATGCTTCACTGTAGGCAGGCAGACAGATGGCCAAGCAGGGACAATAAAACTAGAATCTTCCACTATTGCTCATATTGTTGCTCACTTTCCAGAGAGCCCATCTATTAAAGTGTCAGCTCTCCGCTCTCTCTCTCTCTCTCTCTGGACACCTCTGCCTCTTCACCTCTCCTACTTTATTGCGTCTCTTACACGACCTCTCTCCTTCCCCCCCTCTCTCTCCAAATCGCAATACATTGTGATACATCCACCCTGGATATCCGCCATCTTTTTCTCTCTTCCCTACATCCTTCCATTCGCCTCCCCCTCTCCCTCACTATATCCTTCTTCCCCTTCTCCCTGGAATGGGCACTTGAGTGAAGAATCCAAGTCTTTCTCCTGGGGCAAAGCATTTCATCATCTGATGCGTGAATCACTTTTCCAATAAGGTATTTGTAAATCTGTCTCTCCCTGTCCCGGCATTTGAAAGGCCAGTTATTAATGGGAGTGGAGAAGCCGTGAGCGCGGCATCTAATGTATCTTTAGCATGTGTGTGTGTGACAGAGCCAATGGCGCAGCTCGACTAGACAGGGCCAATATGCACAGATAATGGGGTATTTACCCTTTTGAATATTAATGCCAGTCATTACTTCTCAACTCGAGAAGTCAACCCACTCCATCTTGATGCCAGCTGTGTAAAGAGAGCAGTCCCTAGGTCAAAATACCAGCATATGTGCATAACAATTTCCAGGAGCATTTTAAATATTCATGGAGACATAATGAGGTATAGAGGTATAGTGGAATAGAGGGACGGAGAGAGAGAGACACAATGAGAGAGGGAGAAAGAGATAGAGACGAGAGAGAGAGAGAGAGAGAGAGAGAGAGAGAGAGATGGAGAGAGACGAAGAGAGGGAGAAAGAAATGGCATGGGAGCTGATGTTGAGAGGAAAGAGAAAGAAGAGGAGGAGGAAAGTAAAAGCTATGCCAAAGGAAAGAGCAGAACATGCTGAGATTAAGGACATGGCACTCAAAAATGAGAAGAAAGGGAGAGGGAGAAAGAGGGAGCGAGCCTGAGAAAAGGAACCCACAGTAAAGAAGGAAAGGGGAGTTAGCGACCAGGCAGACAGTGATACTGAGGGAGAGAGATATGAATACAGGCAAACAGAGAACAGACAGAGGGAGAACGTGACAAAAATACAGAGGCACACATGGACCCACAGTGATCAGATGGAGGGGAATGAAAAAGGAACCCCTGACAAGTTGTCAAGCTGCAACCGGGGTGTCCCCCTTCCCTCGTTTCCCCATCACACACACACACACCGCAAATCTCTGTTGGAGGGGCGCCCTGCAGAGCGCTCGCCTCATCCTCTTCATCTCCTGCACCTCGGTGGGACAGCAGTCGTTTGGTTGCCATCATTACTAGCTCCCTGAGGGCGCTATCAACACAAATGCTGCTTTCTGTCTCTGTGAGCCACTAGCACCTCCGAATGGGGCTCAGGCACGGTACAAATGATATGGTAGATGAAGAGGGGGGGGGCACTCACTCCCAGTCTGAGTGACCTATCCTTAAGCTGGGATTTCCGCTGTGAGCGATGAGAGTGATGAGAAAAGAGGAAAAGAAGGAGAGGTGGACAACAAGAAGTACTGCCTGAGGGGAAAGGCACAGCATTTTGATATAGCTATTGGAAATATCAGTCCAGGTGTTAACCAGCTGATCCCTCCATCTCTCCACAATCTTTCCTGTCCTCCTTCACTGTAAACTATCGAACAAAGGAAAAAATGGCAAAAAAAAGACACCAAACTGACAGAATGACTAACGCTTACAGTAGGTGTGTGTAACTTGTCTGGTGTGTTTGGTGCCCCAGAACGTATTCATGGGTCTTTGACATAAATATACAGTGCGCAATGAAACAGTATATAATATACAGTATGTAAAGTATAGTGGACCAGTGATACCGTACCATGTCATTGCGTCCAAAGAAGGTGTAGACGGCGTACAGGTAGTAGTCAAAGAGCTGCGACACACAGTGGATGACATCGAAGGCGATGGGTTTCAGGATGTTCATCATCTGCATGTACTTCCCTTTATGGAGATGACACAAGAATAAACACAGTTACCATCAGATAGAGGAGGGGTTGTGGACTTGCGTACTGATCTTTACTTGCTTGTTTGCAAAAGTGCTCCAAAGCTGCTATTCAGCCTTCATCTCTTTCAGGATCGGAATCAAGACACAATCAAATACATTGTGCACATGATGTTTAATAAAACTTTGGTTTGTTTGTTTCTTTTGGTTTTGCTTTTTCAGAAATTCAGGTTTGTAGGACATTCATCTCTTTTGTCCTGCTTTCTGTGTTCCTGATTGTACAGGGTCTTGTACAGTGGCTACCCATCAGTATCAGTATCTTTTGGAATCCAATATTGCTCTACAGTGAATTAAATGCTTCAACTCCAAAGTAAATCTTGTAGGAGATTCAAAGAGTTAAGCTACAGTAAGTTAATCATGGCGGAACCACATCCTTTAGGGAAGAACCTTAGCCGGCACACACTGCATTTGCATACACTCGGGGGCGGGGATTTAATTTGCCAAAAAGGTAATAGAAGCAATAAGTACAGAGGTACAGGGGTGTGACAAGGTTACCATTGAGTCAGAACTGATGAATGGAGGGAAAAAAAGAAGAAATCTACTTGGCTCTGCCACTGCCACTAGTATTTCGCTCACACTCTCATTTTTCACGCCCTCTCTCTTGAATTGTGCACCAAGAACTCAGGGCGCAATCTAACTCTATCAACGAGCCGCAGAGACTGAATTAGAAGTGATTGCTTCGAATCAAAGTCTGGCTTTAGCCTCAGTTTGCCACTTGAAGTTTTTCCAGACAGTTCTAAATCAATATTACCTATTGTAAGAAAGAAAGACGAATAAAGACAATTATTTTATTTTATATATGCAGGAATGTTCTGAACTGTGAACGCGAGCGGGGCCGAACGGTTTTATTGAAAACAGCGCACCGGCCTGAAAATATGCACGGTATGAAATGTGAACATTAAAAGCAAATCTGAATTTGCATGCCATCAGCCTCGGTTAACAAATTAATTCATATTACAAAAGGACAATTTAACCACCGATAATTGCCTAGTCTAATGCCTTTTCGTACTTGACAATCAAATTGAGAAGGTTACGGCGCCAAAGGGCACGTTTTGCCAAGCAAGGGCCCCGCTGCCTTCAAACCCATGTCAGAAAAACATGTGAGCATTTCTTACAAAATGAAAGGTCAGAGTGAAGGCTAACGATGATTAGTGCAGGCCAGTCACACAGGTAGCGGCACAGACCTGAGGCCGCCTGTCTCAATGAGCTGCCCACTTAATTGGTGGTTAAATGGAAGTCTCAGCCAGTCAGAGAGGTCAACCACTACTGTGGCTATGTCTTGACCGCTTTCGAGGAGATGTGTGTGTGTGTGTGTGTGTGTGTGTGCGCAAGACTCACCGACAAGCCGGATGACGTTAAGGGTGGTGTTGGTGAGGATTGGTGCGTTGGTCTTATTAAGGCTGTAGTCCGACTTCTTCCTGCTTCTTATGGTCTCTCGGGACACACTGATTAGCGAGAGGGGGGGTGAAAGAGAGGATGGTGGAAGGAGGGTAGAGGCATGAGAAAAAGAGAGACTTACTAATATATCTTAATGTCACTGACCCTCGGCAGGTTCAGAGCCCCGGCTCTGTTACGTGCCACTCTTGCCACTAGACATCTGCTCACAGTCAGGTAATTGATCAATCAGAAGCCATTACACAAAGCCTGAGAGACACAAGGACCCCTGCGGTGGAGTCTTTGAACTGGTGATCTTAGAGAACCGGACCTCTGACACTGATCATTGAGCCGTATTAGCCCGCATTCATTATATGGGCCTTCTAATTTCTGGATGTGACCCGGCGACCCACCTGATAATTAGCGATCAGTGATTCCCGCTGATAAGAAGGGGAGATTAGCATTTTCGTGACTATAGGCTACCGCTGGGGTGATACACAGGGGGACAGGGGCTGGCAAATGTGATGCGGTGTAGGCTAATGCAAAGCATTACGCACGTCACCATGTATAACAAATGAGACTCAACACACTAACATCACAACACCAAGAATAAGTCATCATATGTTGTATTAATTATATGACAGGAAATGATATCATTATAATAATGCCTCCTTGCAATGAGAAGCTGCTGAATAAGTAATGGTATTTTATGTGTCGTTTCCCCTGCACATCTGGTGGTTAGGTGTCAGCTCCTAGGATGTATACAGATAGACACAGTACACACACACACACGCACACACACACACACACACACACACACACACACACACACACAGTCTCAGCCAGGTTCTTACCAACTGACTTTTCATAATGTTGACTGTAACTGTTTCCTCTGACTTGTCTTTGTTTGCTGATTGTCTGCTGTGTGGCAAAGTGTGAATTAACTGCACTTTTATATATATATATATATAACTGTATTGTTGTTAGTAGGTTTCTTGAAAAAGAGATCTTGATCTCAATGAGACTTCCTGCTTAAATAAAGGAATTCATTCAATTCAGTCCACCACTAACACACACACACACACACACACACAGACACACAGGTTCACTCACACAGCAACCCAAAAACAGCAAGGAGTGGGGTGTTATAACATTCATAACTCTGTTATAACATTCATAACTCTGTGCTCCATAATAAGCTCCCTAAATGATGTGGTGATGTATGACACCCACCACACCTGTTTAAAAAAAATGACCTAAATAATCACAGGTATAATATGCTGAACTGGCTACTGTTTGCATATATTATAGAATATATTATAGAACCGTAAAGATCCTTGCATCTTTCAACACTCCCTGACTAAAACCCTTTAATGAAATAAAATCCAAAATCGAGGTTAAAAACTCTTCTAAAACCACATTCAAATGTCTCTTTCACTGTGAAAATTAATCCTTTTATACAAGGCGTAGAGGAGCTAATGATTGCCTATGTGTTTATCAAGCAGCCACTAATCTCTCAGTAGTCACTGGGCAGAGGTGGGTAGAAAGAGAATTTTTTATGACGTGTAGACAAAAAACTCAATGCAACCTTTCCGCCTACTTAGCAGGGTTAGGTAGAGGCGAGCTAAAAATATCATTGCTAAATGTGTAAAAATCGGCATAATGCATGAGGGCAAGTCCCTTAAGAACCTCCTTAAAATAAAGATTCAACGATAGATAATTTGACTCAGTGCCTGGGGTGTATTACATTTAGAGAGTTCTGTGTTCACTTTCTTTCATAAATTTTGAATGACTAGGAGCGGAAATGAGTGAAAAACTGGATGATCCGAGATGCCGTTGTTCAGGACAACTTCTAAATACTGTAGGTGCACAGCATCACATCAGTTCGCTGTCAGCACCTGAGCTGGGGAAATGACAGAAAACCACAAACTTTGACCCGTGACTGACCTCTTGAGCGGGGCGTCGCCCGTCTGCTCATCCACATAGTCCTGCTTGAGCTCCTCGGGGACATCGCTGTCGCTGTCATAATCCTGGTACACACTCTTCTCCAGCTCATCTGACTCATACTGTTTGTGTGTACGTGGTGTGTGTGTGTGTGGTGTGTATGTATGTGTGTGAGAGAGAGAAAGATGGAAGAAAGAGATCAGAAGATGGACAAAGGGACAGAGCAAAGGAGGGATAGAGGATGGATGTGAGGAAGTGAGGAAGAGGGAGAACGAGTCAAAAGTTGTTATCACACACCGTTTGACACATCATCAGTGGCTGAAAACAAGAGTGAATGAATTTGCTGCCACAGAGATATCATGTCACTGCTGTTGAACACCTCAAAGGAAGGTCTACAAAGGTTTGGAAAATATGATTCCCTTTATGAAATACAAACTGGTTAATCAAGAGGCCAACAGTTTAAAAACCCACTGTGTCACAGGGCCTGTGATTAAAATATCAAAAGGTTAAATGAAAACAGAGCGTTAAATTCCCATATTTGAGGTCTATCGGGTGAATTACCATGAGAGAATTGGCTTCAGGTGAAAAAAAAATCATTCAGCTCCCAGAAAACAGAGTTCAGATAAGGCCTTCCTTAAATGAAAAAAAAACAAGATTTTCTTTTATCCCTCCTTCACAACTCTAATAACTGCACAAGCTCAGGTAACAGCCATATAGGAAAGACCGTAAGCTTATAAGCAAGCTATGGCTTCTATAAGGCTGGTGTATTAGGTAGTGCGATATCGCTTTAGTTGTTGAGGCCTGAAAGAAAAATATTATTTTCAAAAAAGAGTAGGTGACAAAGCGGCAGGGAGCCCGTGTAAATTCACTTCTCCATTTTGAAGAGAAATGTATCGCTTCTTTCAACAATTAAGGCATAAGGCGGAGCGTTGCCTGTACTTAATACACACCACAGGGTGGAAAATGTGTTTACAGGAAAATAAAACGGATTCTGATATCAAAACGATGCATTTGAACACTAAAATAGTATACTAGCTCTCAAGGAGTCCAAGTATTGCTGTGCTGAAGTTAAATCAAAGGGTTATTGAATTTAGATGGATACACAAAAACCCCCAAAAAAACCACACCACTACACAACATCGACTGTGCTGTGCGATCGCTCCAGTGTCAACACACAACCACATTTTGACAAAGTCACTCCATTATCATACACAGCTCCATTCCCAAGTTCATCCCGCTTAGCAAAGAACAAGCCCTGCCCCCATGCATACCCACTCTGTATTTTCATTAGGCCAGCAGCTCATATTAAATGTCGGGCTAAGCATCAAAGTGTTATAATAATCATGGCAGGCTGTGCACCCGCGGCCCTGCACAGATACAGATCCAAGTCAATAAAAGTCTGTTATGACCCTGACGATGACAGCTAGAGGGCTGCAGTAAAGCACTTAGCGACCACCAGTGATTATGTCCCACTTCATCACCTCATCTCTTTATTGTTTGCAGTAGTAGAATGGGTGTATCTGATTGATGGCAATGAACGACGGGATCGCCACAGCTGATATGATCCGAAGGCAGAAGACTGACGATGGACATGATGGATGAGAGGAACTAGGCAAAAACTACTGTGCTTATTTGGAATGAGTATATGAATGCTGAGTTTTGGTTTCTCCATGTCTGTACACATCTGTCCGATATATGATATGATATGCTACGATTTACTTTGAGTGATTTAATCTTAATTAACCCTACTAACTAACTACAAGTTAAAAAACAAACAGCTTAAAATCTTACTACCCTTGCCGACAACTCTCCTCAAAATCAGCAAAATGTTGTTTTTTCAGCCTTTCGACACACTGGCCAATGCATAACTCACACGGATACAACTAATTCCAAATTAATATGCAGTGAGAATCATTGTTTTCTCATACGTGTGTGCAAACGCCTCCCCTTGGCACCTACCCCGTTAGACGCCAGCACATCCTCCGTCTCCTCCTCCTTGTGCTCGATGTGCATCTCAAAGGGGTTTCCCTCCTGGAGGTACTGCTGGAAGAGAGACAGCTCCTCCTGGGCCGGGCCGGCCGAGGACACGGCCTGTCTGCTGGGCGAGACGGACGGGGAGCGACACTGGCCCATGAACTTAAACTCCTGGATCGGGGAAGAGAGGACAGAGGGACACAGATGTGGTCTAATGTTTGGTATAGTCAAAATATGAGGCACATGAAAAGAAATTGAGATTCAAAGGGGGTGAAAAGTTTGTTAAAAGGTGTTGCACAAGTTTAGAAACTTAATATGCAATTATTGATATACAATACAAAGTCAATATATAAAACCACTTTATGGTGATAATTAACAACGGCTGCATCATCAGCAATTTTGAATTAGGCTAGCACTGATGACAGTGTAGAAACGAGAATGTGGCCATTTGCACACAAGAACACAACACAAAGGTGAGATGGATAAAAATGGCAGCAATCTTGTCAGATTTTTGTACCAGCCCAGGAAAATGTCCAAATGTCAACCCACACTCTTTACAGTTTGCAATGCGTGTGGAATGGTCTGTGCGATTGGGTCACATTATGGCAATCCAAGAGGCCACCATTATTCAGCACTAGGGCCCATTAGGTCAATTCACATCATCTCTAGCAGCGCTACAGCACTGTGACAAACCAAGTGCACTCCAGCAGATGTTTGAGTCCAAATGAAACCTGCAGGAATATCTTGACCCACAACTGAGGCACAAGCAAACCGCCTGCTTGCACCTGCAGATGATGTTCCTGCCTCCCTGTTTTGTTTGGTGCCTTTTCCGAGTCATTAACCTTTAACAATGAGATGAGAGCGCTGTCCTTAGGCCGGCTGGCTTGAACAATCAGCCCTCTAGCTGTATGATTCATCCATGGAGAAATGTTCTAAGGTCTAGAACAGAAAATTATGTATTTCAAATGGATCCTATTTAACATTTGGGGAGGGCAATAGAGGTGAATAGCTTGAAGTGCCATAGTTAATATAAGGAAATGCTTGTGTATATTTGTACTGTATATTTGAGAAAAGCCTGAGTAGTTTTAATCAATCATGCTCTATACTCTTGCCAAAACCTGTGTTCCAACCTTAATAAACAATACCTGTGTGTGCTTTTAGCATTTCAGAATTTAATCAACCAAAAATGACAAATATTGAAAAGATAAGGCTTCTCATATAGCCCACAAAATTAAGCAGTATCACATGTCAAAGCTGCTGTCACAATAAAACCATTTGCTTGAGCGGATGTCTGCAACAATTTTTTGTACCTTTCCGCATCCAAACAAAGCAAAGCCTTAATCATTCTGTAATGACAGTCAGGCATGGGAAAGGCCATTACATCGGCTGTTTAGCATAAACTAATAGAGAGACATGCAAAATGCTCATGCCAGCGGGTTTATTCTGAAGATTCTTTGGAAAGTGTGTTTGTGGCTAAATGTGCTCAAGCAAGACAGGGATGTAGCAAAAACAGATTGGTTCAGTGACTAAGCTCAAAATGAAAAAAAGAGGCACATTGAATTAACTCCATTTATCTTTCTGACATTTCTTTCTTTTCCATTATCATTTCTCTGTTGTATGTGAAGTGAGTTGAACATATTGTAAACAGAACAATCTCTTTTCAGAGTTGGTTACACTGTATATTCACAGGACAACAGCAACATCTTAGAGATGGTTGTGAATGGTCTACAGTGGGTTCTGACACTCAGTGGTTTTATTTTTGAACACCTGCAGGGTATGAGAGAAGGGTATTTCATAATGTGAATGTCAACTTTACTGTACCACTTACTGATACACAAGCTGATGCACTTGCACGCGTACACACACACACAGAAACCATTGAACAGAACCTCTGTGATTCATATCCATATGCAAATGTCACAGTGAGGGATGAATGACAGTGTAGGGGATTGCTTTCCAAGAGACGTTAATTCAAATGTCAAATGAATGCTGCCTTGCTTCAATTGCCTCGCTTCAGTGACGTGACGTCTTACTCACATGAAGCTGGGCGATGTTGAAGTTCGACTTGACCGGACAGAGTTCCCATGTCTCATTTTCCAGAAACATTCTCAGTTCTTCCAATCGCGCCCTGCAGTGTTGGGGAGACAGGGGGAAACGGGTGTGGGTGGAGGGCGGTGGAGGAGAAAGAGACAGGAACACAGGAACAAAGAAAGTGAAAACGAAGACAAGAAGTCAGCTTCCGTCGATTAATTACCTCCTGCCATTTACTTTCCAGCGGCTCCTATGTTCATGGGGTCTAGATTAAATGCACTGACATAAACACAGTCTGCAAAGGTCACTGATGTGCTGTGAAAGGGAAAAAGTGTGTGTGTGTGTGGGTGGATGTTTGTGCTTTTTGTGTGTGTGTGTCCATGTTCACTGTGATCACAGCTCATGACACACACCCCAGCGCTTACTTGCTGGGTCAATATCAAATCCTTTTGCGCAAAATGTCAGTGCAGTGTTCACTTCAAACACTCCGCACCCCCTGGCTCCCGGCCTTACAGGTGTTTGAAGCAGGGGGAAATAACAGAATGTCGCACACACAGGCAAGAGACAGGGGAGACTTGGTACAGAAATGATACAGGGATATCAATTGCATTTTCACTCCTTTTGACTTCAAAATCATATGCTCAATCAACTTTATTTAAACAGCCCATTTGGCAAACTCTGGTGCCATTTTCCTATAGCTATTTTCCTAAAATGCAAAGAATTAAGAATTAAAGGAAAACTTTCAAAAAGAATCCCATCACTCAGAGACAACTAGATAGGAGAATAATAAAAGCAGAAATGTCCTATGGTGCAGCTCTCAGATCTTTATCATTTTTAAAGCTTGACAATGTCATTGTGTCCTTCGCACCCGCAGGCCAACAATACACCCCCTGATGACTGAGTCTGTTACTGCAGGCAGCTGCCAGACAAATGGAGGCGTCAGGCAGTCAAAGTTGGCTGACGGGTGATCTCTCTGGGGACGGCGCCCAGGTCGCAAATGGATCAAGCCTAATGTGAAAATGATGCGCGTCGGGAGCCTCCTGGCCAGCAGTGCCGATGTGTGTGTGTGTGTGTGTCTGTGGTGTGTGTGTGTGTGTGTGTGTGTGTGTGTGTGTGTGTGTGTGTGTGTGTGTGTGTGTGTGTGTGTGTGTGTGTGTGTGTGTGTGTGTGTGCATGAATAGAGGGAGGGAGCGTGGCAATGTGCCCTCACATCGTTGTCGGGTGGGCGAGGAAGGGCTGGGTTGAATTGATCACAGATGGTCTGGCAAGTAGGCCGATGTCTCAGTCCACCTCTTCCTGTTGCAGTCTGCCTCTCTCTCTCCCTCTCTCTGCAAGTCTGTCATTCCCAACACCTCTTATTCTCTTTCCCAGTTTTAATTACGATTTCATCTACCCATCCCTTCTCTTTTAACATCTCTGTCTCTTCCCTCTCGCCCTCCGCAACCCCATCCTTTCGGTTTGTATGCATCCTGCCCTGCCTCTGTGTCTGCCTCCTTTGCCCTTTCCGTCACAGAGATGCAGCTTATTAGCATTCTGATGTTTAAACATCTTATCAATGACACTTGACAGGTAATCACAACACCGATCAATGCAAATCACCTCTGATGATGCACTGATGTCGGTGTGAAAGCATACATATTCATGTGATCAGCAGGGGGTTATGTAATCAAGATTTAAATGTACTTCCAGCTCAGTGAGTGTTACCATATAATTACACATCCACTCCTAGGAGGGTTACGCTGGAAACAGAGTGTGTTCAAGACAGCCAACGGTTGCAACTGTGTGTAAAACTTTCTGTGAAGCAATGATAATCTGCTGTCAATGATATCTACATGTCAGATCCATCTACTTTATGCCTAATTGTTCACACCCAGTCGATCGGCTTTGTGGATGAAAGGAAATGAGGCCATATGGGAGAGACCCAGCAGATTAGACGGACACGGCCTGGCAAGGTGCTATCTCACCTGTGATAGTTTTTGAAGTAGTTGACGCTCTGGCGTTTGATGGACTCCTGCAGCACCTCGGACTTACTGCCACAGAACTCCTCGCCCACCTGCATCAACCTGGAGGGAGACAAGGTTGTAGGGTGAGGGATGAAGGAGGGAGGCAGAGAGGGCAGGGAAGAGAGAAAGAGAAACCGAGGGGGTAAGTGAGAAAAAGGGAGAAATGGGGCAGCAAGGAGGAGTGTAGGAATAAAGAGGGAAAAAAAAAAAAAAAGCCAACCAGTGGAAAAAAATTCCCCCACCCAAGACTAATTAACCCAATGCGAGGCATTTTACAGTGCATGTGGCCTTGGAAACTCCAATCTCCAAACCCCTTTTCTCTTTCTCTGACCCAAGGACCCAGCTGGCCCTGTGGTCCACCGTCAGTGGGGCAGTAAATTGATGGAGCAAATGGCAAGGAGATCAGGCTCAAGGGGCAACAAGCGGACTCATTGATGCTTGCCTATTGATCCTCCCTGAAACCATCCATTGGTTGTTGTGCTTGACAATGGCTACATTTATGTGTGCACAATATTGCGACCATTGCCAATACTGCAAGTAAGACAATATTTTGATTAAGCCACTTACATGATTCCACAATTTGACAACTCCCTATAATAGTCCTGATTACATGAGTACTTATTTTGATTATCCAGAGAATTGCGGGAATCGGAGGTTTGATTGCTTAAAAAATACATTCAATTTCATTATGGAGGTCAAAGTCAGTCAAAACTTACTGACACTCTTATAAAAATGTCACCATTTCAGTGGTTATGCATATCTAAAAATTGGATGATATTCACGTCTTGCAACACACGTAACATATACTCTGTCTCTTCAAAACACTACAAAACTGGTGTATTAGTGCCCCACATATATTAGTGTGATTATGCTTAAATTATGGTAAGAGAAAAATCACATTAATATAATCAGAGTATGGTGTTTAAATGGGCTCTGCCTTACTCACATTATGGCCTTAATCGCATAAAAATCGCATGTTTCATGTGCATGTAAACGTGGCTAATGAGAAGTTTATCGTGGGACGTGGGGCCATAGAGGCGGGTAGACTGTGTGTGTGTTGTTTTTTTTGTGCAATTGTGTTTGTATGAATTGAGTCAGTGAGTGAGTTACTGACTGAGCAACTGAGCAGGAGAGTGCTGTGAAAGTGAGTACAAGAGAGAAAGAGAATGCATGTGAAAGAAGATCCAGTTGAAAAAGAAGAGACAGAGGCAGGAGAGCGGGATAATGAAGACCAATTAGCGATAACGAGGAGAGCAGGCAGGCCCCGGCCCTGCAGCATACCTGCTGATGACATCCAGCACCACTATGAAATCGTCGTATTTGAAGTTGGACATGTCCGTCCCCAGGATATAGGCCTTCACTTTCAACTGGACATCCTGGGGAGAGAAAGGAGACCGCCACAGTTATTAATGGGAGGAGAACTTTTGATTGAACAACACCGAAACGGAGCAGGAGGGAGTGAAGAAAATGAACAATGGAAAAAACTAAGAGATACAGCGGCCAGAGTGCGACTGTGTGGAAAAAAGAGTGAAACAGAGGTAGAGGGAGGGAGAGGGAGAATGTGTGAGAAAGTAAATGAAATAGAAAGGGAGAGGGGAGATATTCCACATATAAAGCAAGAAGAGAGAGAATATGTGACAAAGTGTGTATGTGTGTGTGTGTGAGAGAGAGAGAGAAGTATGATCTCTCCGACCTGCCATATCCGTGTCAGTCCATGCTCCAGCTTCTTCTTTACATAACTGCGGTCCACCACCGACTCATCAGACTCCGCCGCCGCAGCGTCATCTAGGGACATGCAAACAAGGCACACGGACAGATTAAAAAAACAATAAAGAGACTGATAAAAATCCTATTCCTTCTTATCCAGTCATACAGGAATTCATCTGCTCATTTGAATGGACGTGAAATCGGTGCATGAGCAGACTGGATCAGAATCCGGTCAAAAATGACCAATCATACAGTTGATGAAAAAAAGGAAATGAAAAATATTGCTTTGATAATGATACAATATGAGAGTTGAATTCCTGCATTCTAATCTAATCATCTACATTCTAATATGAGTGGGGGGCCACTGTATTGACATGATTTCTATTTTTCTTTTTTTTTAAAATCTGAATTAGATACAAATTTGTCGGCGGCGCTATCAAGATTCATTTTGCATAGGGAGTCTCCTCAAACCCTTATCTTTCCAGTAACAAAGCTGTCTATTCACATTACTGATCCACAGCTCTGACAGGCTTGGCTGTCGTCAACAGTCCTGGCCTTCATCATTAGTTTCAGCATGCACTCGGTACAGTCTGAACATCAGCTCAAGGCTCCCCGAGACATTCTGTACAGAAGCGGTTGTCAGTCAGTATCCAGAAGCTGACATGAGCGGAGGTCACTGAGACTCTTGGGAGAGGGAAGACTGACAGTGACCAAGAGGGAGGGAGGGAGGGAGAGAGAGAGGGACGGTGGGATAGAGAGAGGGAGGGAGGGAGACTGCAGCCTAAGAACCCATTGGGACAATACTGGATGACAGTTAACTAAGGCGCTGGGTTCCCTGCTTGCAATAGTTGCACCAGTGACCAAAGAAGGAGAGGTTTGTAGTATTTGTCAGGTGGTGAAGCTTATTATCTTTGCCTCTTCTCTACCACTGTTGTGTTTTTTCTGACCAGTCAGACAGAATGCCACCTCAGAATTACTCAGAGAGTTGGGTGGTGCAGACATGACGGCTACTGTTTCTTTCATTGTTGCAGCAACAGTTTCCTTGGGTTGAACTTGATGAATTCTGTACTGTTTGCACCATTTGACGATGAAGAAAGCTGGCAGTGCTTAGCCTGAATTTTGGCTGACAACCCCTCATCAGGTCCCATTAATGTAGTGGTAAGACAAATAAAAAAAATCACATACCTCAAATGTATTCCCAATCATCAAATTAATTTGTTTTTCCTTGTTAAGTTTTCTGCCATTTTGCTGTTGTATATTCTGAACATTTTACAGTAATTAAAGTAAAAGAAAAAGTGGTTATTTTCATTTTTGACAGTGAAAACATACTAGAGGCAAGTATAACTCCGACCTTTACGCTGCACCCTGGATACTTTGTGATACTTCATAGTTTGTTGATCCCCGTAGGGAAACTCTGTTTCCAGCGCCCGCCCTCTACAGGCAGGTCAGAGCAGGGGGTCGGCTGCAGAACAGCACCCCTGGTAGGGATTAAGTGTTTTGCTCAAGGACACTTCAGCAGGACAGACGCTTGCTGACATGGGGGCTTGAACCCAGTAGGATGGTCTCCCTACCGACTGCATCACAAGATTCCCAAGCACGGATAAGAAAACAGCTTTTGACAATCCCCCTCAAGACAAAACCCAAGACATGACACTGAAATGAGTTATAGGAAAGCTGCCAGTGCAACACACCATCCAGCATATTTGCAAAAATTCAGCTCAGCATAATATCTCTGTCTTTTGTTAAAGCACCTCTTCACTTTCTGGATGAAAAGCCCCATTCAAGTATTGGACAAGAAAGGCAAACCAAACACAGGATACTTGAAAGGCAAACAAAGACCTGATCCATGTGTATAGGCTGGTGAAACAGTGAATCCATCTGCATTTGTGCCGATCACAGATAGGGGAGCAGATTATTGTTGAGAAACATAACTCAGGAGCATGTAGCAAAAACTTTGATGTGTCGCTGCTAGAATAATTGTATAGCTCGCTGTATTTTGAGATCACACACATTGTCCTTCACTAACAGATAAAAAAATCAACAATACACCACATGACTGGTAAACACATGACTCTGAGGAAACAAGGGAGACAGGAACGGGTGAGAATCATGGGATTCTTTTTTTTTTTTTTTGTTTGTTTTTTTTGAGGCGCTGAAATGGTTTAAAGCACTGAAGCCGAGACATACAAACACAATTTAAAACAGCTTGATTCAAGCATCTCCAAGCTGAAGTCAAAACAGACCTGCTGTGAGGTATTCCTGCTAGGTTAGGTGATGTCATCGTCCGCTGAGCAAGAGTATCCTTGCCAGTTTTTTTTTACAGAGGCTGAACAGCACGCATTTCACCTTTGCTTTCCAAAAAAAAAGAATGATACACAACAGCATAACAAAACTGTATATCAAACAGTAGAAAAAATATTTTTTGGGCATTTGTGTTGACTGTGGATGGTGAAATTGAGGTCACCTTTCACCTCTGCATCAGTGACAGTGAAAGCGGTTTCATAATGGAAGCACCGGAGCAGAAAGCACATCCATATACTGCAAACAAGGAGCACATAGATTCTAGTAGAAACATACATTTTATAACCCACACATATATTTATTTATACAAACATATGCTCAGAGAGAGAGAGGGAGAGAGAGAGAGAGCAGGAACAAAACCTTCACAAGCAAGACCTTGAGAGGGTAGTGTCAAGGCAGGTCAACTTTATTTATATAGCGCCTTAAACTCAAAGCACTTTGCTACAAAGCTCTTTACAAGGCTAAAAGAAAAGATAAGGGGAACAATGTAAACAGACAAGAAAGACTAAGCACATTTCAAAACAAGCACGTAATTCATGATAAGCTGCAAACAGCTTGGCACTTTGAGAAGGCGTGGCAGTCACGTCACATTTGTTGTTTCAGTCTGTGTCTTCAAAGAGGAAACCGAACTCCTGGCACAATAAAAAGTTTACTTTAGGCTATATATTCATGTATAGTCACAGAGCTGACAAGAAAGATAAACTACGCAAGGCTTCCGTAAGTACTAATGGGGTGAAATCCCAATATTTCACACTTGGTAGAGGAACTCGCCAGGGGTGCCCTTTGAGCCCGTTGTTATTTGCCGTGGCGATCAAACCTTTATCTAGCGCACTTAAATCTGCCAGTTTTAGTCAAGGAATTCTCAGACAATTCTCATTGTTTATTTCTGACCCGATATCTACCATCCCCCAGACAATCGAATTGCTAAACAGATTTGGAACTTTTTCAGGTTATAAATTGAATTTTTCAATGCTTAATCCTAGGATTATACAGAGAAGTATAAACTGGGGTAATTCTAGAGAAACGTTGATAAATGATGGTCCCTATTTTTAACCTCACAGTATCTCCTCAAATAGACAAGCTGGCACTGATGTTGATACACACAAACACACACACTTGTGCATGCAAACAAACTACAGTAACTTGATAGCAGGGAGGTGATGGCCTCAATGAGAAACAAAGTGGAAAGAGAACTGTGTCCTGTGCAGACTGGTTCATCTTCTATTTGACATTAACCTCACATGTGACATTGTTCTTTTTTTTTAAATCAGGTTGCATGCAAACCAGCATTCACCCACTGGAGCGGTACTAATCTCACTCCAGGGTATACAATCAGAGGCAGAAAGGATCTACTAGGCCCTGTACTAGATTCTGTCAGGAGGCTCAACACACTAAAGGAGAGAAAAAGAACTCACGAGAAATCCACGTTAAGTTTCATCTGGTGCAATAGCTTGCTGGGAAAGCTGGATTCTCATTCACATCATTAGCGGTGTTATCAAGCCAATGCAATATTTTCAATTAGTTGCATAGTTGACTGCATGCATAGAGAAAAATGTGTAAACTGTAATGCTCAACAAACTTCATATCAAATAGGATTAAATGCTGGATGAGTTCTTTGGCCAACTTTAGCCTGCTCTATCGGATCTGCCCTCTCATGAAAATCGTTCCACTTGAGCGCACAGAACACTTTTGAACAAGTGTATAATGGGATGTGCATGCACCAGCCACCATCAATTCTGCCTGCAGTAAGAGTTCAGTTAAACTCAAACAGAGACAAGAAAAGCACACGGAGACTGGCCAATTAATAATGGAGCTCATGGTTTAACTGTTATGGTGCAGTACTTCATAGTCCTTCACAGTCCTTCATAAGGTTGAGTATGGATGTGTACTATGGACTGTGCAAAAGTCTTAGGCACCCTAGATTTTTTATTTAAATTTTGTCTTAGATGTTTATTTATTTGTTTTCTGCATTAGTGTGTCAGTAGTACGTTTTTTTATATTTAGAAACTTTTAATTTCATTATTTTTGAAATCCGCTTCATGGATTTTTTTTTTACATGTACCTAAGACTTTTGCACAATACTGTATGTACATCACAACACACAAAAGACATACAAACACACACTCACAAGACTTTTGCACAATACTGTATGTACATCACAACACACAAAAGACATACAAACACACACTCACACGTATTCACACACACACACACACACACACACACACACACACACACACACACACACACACACACACACACACACACACACACACACACACACACACACACACACACACAGGTGCAAACTATAATATCCGAGTCATGAGAACCAGCTTTGTTTTAATTACATTGAATCACACATTTACTTGAAGCGGTCAAGTGTTTTGTTTTTTTATTTCTGGAGGAGCAAACCCTCTCCTGCTACCAGGGAAGGATAACGGGGTTTTTGGGCACCAGACCAGCAGGCTTATTTGGCAGCCAAAGAGACACTACTTTCATTACGGTAGATCACATTTAAATTCTGGCTAGCAAAGGATAACATTACACCTGGCGGTTATCAGGAACAAAATACCATGTGGAAACCAACGCTCATATCTTCTCCACCCATCAATTGATTACAATCAACAGAGCAACAGATGCAATAGTGAGTGATGTGCTACCTCAGGGCCATGCAATGGAAACTCCTGCGTTTCCTTGATGTTAAGATAAATAGGAAATATAGCATTCTTATTCAACTCTGATTCCTATCTTCACCGGTAGAGCAATCATGCTGCATTCTCAATTCAAAACCTCCCTGTGATTTCATATTACCTCCACCTCCATGTCTGTTGAGGTACAGCAACTATCAGCGTTTTTGTGCTTCAGGTCCATAAGAATCGCGCTCTAATGACAGGTTGGGTCATCGAACAGCAATCTTGACTTCTGATAGGAATGGAGCGCCGCTGAAGAAAAAAAATGGATGTCTGGGACTCTCACTAGACATCCTATAAGTTTGTCTGGACCAAGAGGAAAGAAATGGAGAACAACTGTTTTACTCGCTAAAAGACAGGCGAACAGAGGCTGTGGGAGGCATAGTGACAACTTGACATATCTAGGTTCCATTTAATGAGCATAAGGAGGGTGGGGTGGCACAAAAGTGGGGGGAGGGATACAAACAAAGTGAGACTGGGATTGTGAGAGCTGAGACAACCAACAAGGGAGAGAGAGAGACAGCGAAAGCAGAAAGTGTGATTGATATACAGATGACACAAGACTCAGAAGAATTATCAAGTCAGAAAGAGTGAGGATGTGTAAACAGAAAAGGAAGAAGAAGAGGACCTGACTCCCATAAGTAAGATTAGTGGGAAGAAATGTAGAGAGGAGAGAAACAGCAGAAAAATTGGAAAAGGACAATATGAGGAATAACTGAAAGGAATAAGAGGGAAAATGAACACAAAAAAACTCCAAAGAAGCAAGTAGGAAATGTATAGAAAAGGACTTTGCTCTTGTATAGACCCTGGTTTTAATGTTTAAAGTTTCCATTCCCACTGGGTAGAAAGAGTAGGACAACAAATGGACACCAAAGAAGAAGACTAACTTACTGAGACATAGGGGAACACTATATGATAACTGTCCTTGATAAAGCATTATTTATTTTAGTTAATTATGTTAATTTTTGTTTTTTAACAGTTTACTAAGCATTAGTAAATGCTATAAATAAGTATTTGTTCTGGAATGAATGTAACAAAAAATTTACAGTTTATCATTTACATATTGTATCATAAGCAATAAGTTATGACAACATTAGCTTTGTGATTACGTTGGTTAAACATTTATTAACAAAAATACAATGCTCCATTAAGTATTGGCTAGTGATGAACAAGTTATTTAAAAAAAATATGAATAAACATTTTTGTGTTTCCATTATAAAGTTGATAAATGAGTGGGAGAGCCGAGCCAAGCTAGTCCGTAGGCGTTTGACCTTTGGGGGGGATTGTGGGTAACACAGTCTTTGGTGACTCACTGGAGAAACACCCACAGGGGTCCCAGCTCCCCACTGGCTCCAAACTATGACTCATTAAGTGGCAATGTGTGCCTCACTTTGCAGAAATCTGCAAAAGTTCAGCAGAAGACAGATCAAAAGTCTGTTCAATTTCACAAAATGATAACAACCCAATCCAAATGGATGCAAATAGAAAACACATTGCTTGGAGATTGTCCGTGAAGGGCAAAGTAAGACACCCAGCGCTGTATAGGGTTGCATCACGCTGCACAGGCGTGGGTGGTGAGTGGGTGAGAGGAAGGTTCATTGTTGCAAATTAAATTTCAAATGTTAACTGATATTCTCCACAGACAACATGGCAAGAAGGGATGCCAAAAGCATTTAAGAAATTGAAATAAAGAAATAAAGCAGAACAATTCACTTTGACAAGTTCAAGATGTGCTAAGCAATGATCTATCTTTCATTCCAAATCAGTGGCAAAGAGACGTGGCATCATCACAGCATTGAGGAAAATAGTAGAGAAAGAAACTGCACTGGACAACCTCAAGGCCTATCTTGCCAAAGCTGTCATCAAACCCCCATGTGAAGCCAATGGAATCACACGTTCAACCTGATACCCTGGCCTACCTTAGTCAGGAATCCTGACTAAGGTAGGCCTGTTTTTTCAACATCTTTACTGACATCCTGACTCAGGATGTCAGTAAAGATGTTGGAAAAACAAACAACAAACAAGTCGGTCATGGAACAAGAAAAGCAATTTACTTGCTGATAGCCCTAGCAAATGAAAAAACCCAGAGAGTAGACATCTTAACAAAGACCCAAACATGGGGAACGAAGGGCAGATGGAGGCAGTGAAAAGTGTAGCTGTCGACTTCTGTCGCAATTGCCCCATTACTCAATTTTCCAGATGCACTTGCTTGGCTGGAGTAGTTCTCTACATGAAAATGCTTAAATCAAGGCCGGCAAACATACTTGATGTGATGATGATATTTGAGGTACCACTTCAAGTATAAGGCTTTAGCGGATACTGAAAGCAGGAAAAAAAATCTCCCTGGTTTCAGTAGCTCCTTTACACCTTGCACTGACATGCATCTCAAGTGCAGCTAGCATCCAAGTACTCATTACCAGCAATTCATTTACATCTGGCATTGAAAATACGTCTTATGTATCCACATAGAATTGGATTCATGCAAATCTGCATTGCATCTGAATTTTTCCATCACATTTCCATAGGTTTTGCATCTGGATTGATCAGTGTGGTTGTATCCACCTCTGACCACCTCAGAAGGTGGTTTGTACAACTGGATTACAATCTGTCTTTTTCATGCTGTTTTTCCACTGTGTTGAGAAGGTAGGAAAAATGCACGCGAATGCACGGTCTTTCACCAGGTGGAGAGAGCAAGGCACAGTTATTTTTTTCATGTATTAAAGAAATTCATTTTTTGAATTCAGTGGTACAATATGAAATTCTAATTCAAATTCATGCAATGAAATACAGTCTCTGCTTGCACTACTCTCTTTCCATAAAGACACATGTTAATGCCCAGTCAAAAAGTTGGGTCACTATATTGTACTTAACTTTCAAGTGTGGAGATCCGCTGAAGCAGAGGCATTTGGAATGGCTTGAAAATGAATCCATTTACCACTACCACTATATAGGAAGATTAGAAGAAGTACTTCATGGTCAGTAAACCAAAGGCTATTTCACATAGCTTGGCTCCACAGCTTAGTTTCTCTGGCATGTTCCTACCAAGCCAACATGATGTGTGAAGGTCAATTCCCCAACCTTTTCTTTATCATGGCAGGGTGGGTAGCCTCAATGCATGTCAATATTAGCCTCAGTCCATGCCCACGCTGCGTATGAGCCTGTATATGAGCCACACACACGTGGATATTTATTTTCACACACTCAAGTGCACTCACACACAGAGCAAACCCGATGCCTGACGGCCATCAGCATTGATCAAACATGACTGTGTGTGTGCTACAGCAGCAAATCTGTTCTGTCAGGTAGGGAGATGACCCTGGCCCATATCACATCCTGAAACAACCTTTCCTTTTATCAAGTGGTGACATCAATTACTGATACATTACACTGACCAGCTCAGTATATCAAGATTGCCACAGCCCTAAATGCAATGTGATGCTCTTTCACTTTCTCACTGACTGAGAGGTGGGATTGTGTGTGTGTGTGTGTGTGTGTGTGTGTCTGTGTGTGTGTGTGAGAGAGAGAGAGAGAGAGAGAGAGAGAGAGAGAGAGAGAGAGAGAGAGAGAGAGAGAGAGAGAGAGAGAGAGAGAGAGAGAGAGAGAGAGAGAGAGAGAGAGTGATCTTCAGTGGGTCTGATAGTCGTGAATGACAAAGCATGTAAATCACTACTCTGAAGGACCTCACACACACACACACACACACACACATCAGGGGAGACAGAGAGGTAAAAGTCAGGACAAAGCAGGGGCCGAGGACACCTTCACATAGAGGACAGAGGTGACAGCCAATCAAATCGTGAGATGATAGATGGCCCCATGGAAGGGAATATGAGGCATGCCCTTTCCCTTGCAGAGAGGATGGCTACATCTAATGAAGGATCCTGAGGGCCCATTATGTCACCAACCATTCAGAACCTAAGGGGCATCCTTATGTCCTCCTCCCATTTGCTTAATGAATTCTGCACACAAGGGAATGGACATGAACCATCTTTCAATGTGCTGTAGGAATAGCTAATATGATAAGCCTGCATTTGGAGCTAATGTTTGTCTTGACAAGACAAATGAAACAATGACACAAACCAAAGTCCGGTGAGGGAAATTTATCTTACTGCAGAGCTTAGTGCAAACCCACAAAGTGCGTATTGCCCTGGCAACTGAGCTTCTTAAGGTTGTTGTTTTCACACCTGGGTTAGTGACACAAGCGGGACTCGTTGATCCAGACATAAGCCTTGGGTTTGGACAGATGCAGTGTACAGTCTCCTAACTGTTGTCCCTGGACTAGGACTTGGGTGCAGCTATGCTCAGTTTCCTGTGGAGAGGCAATCAGCCAAGAAGAAACTGAACCGCCAAATATATCTGAGTTTCATGATGACTGTTTAAGTGTGATTTCTTAAAATAAATCACTAATATTTTTGTATCCAGATGACATTGGAAGCTCAGAAATGTCATCGAAGAAAACATAAAAGCGCTCTATGTGTGGACAAAGTCACAATTTTACATTTATCTCAGTGATTGGCTATTTGTGGTGAGATATCTGCATCATAAGGAACTGCCACTGCTGCACCTGAAACACCCTGTCTGAATTACTGTCTGTTGGCAGTAGGGAACAACCACAAAGTCACACATGACACATTTCACAACATGCATCATTCATGGTTTATCATCTATGCATCGTTTATCCTTGAAAGCATACTACTGGGTCACAGGGGGTCAACACTGAAAGCTTAATAATGTTTATATATAATTTATATTCATGTAATTAGGATAGTGTCAACACAAAATAAATATGATAATGGCATGAAAATTAATATTTGCAATTACAATTACTGTGCCTCAGAGCCAAAACGGATTAGAACTAAAATGCACATCCTTATGGGCAAGTATTGCTGAGGAGAAGAGCTGATTTCCCAATGTCAACGTCAACAAAATTATTATTCCACTCCTCTCGTTCAAAAACTTCTACATTGAAAGGCAACTTAGTAAATGCCACTTCACTGGCAACATTGCAACAGCATTCAGTACCCATAACACTACAAGCGTGTGTGCTGCACCAAAGCACTGGCACACGTTCAAAACCATTTTCTTTTATATAGCAAGGTTCAGCGATGCCTCTCTGAAAGGTGTAGACCTGGTGAACCTATGTGGAAATCAAATTAATAGCAACGTGGGCCCGCGCTCCTGGCAGTTTGCACTGAGTCTGTGTAAACTGATTTTTGCCCGTTCTTTCTTCGACGTATGAAAAAGGATACAGTGAGCAAATGTGCATTTTTATAAGAAAGCCTAAATGGAAGAGTAGAGAGAGAGAGCACGAGAGAGATTTAGAGAGTGAAAATAAGAGAAAAAATGAGGGCTTCTGGCGTTCTTGAAAGGTAGTTACTGTAATCTTTCTGGATGTGTGATGTACTGCAAAGACTGGATGTGTGATGTACTGTACTGCAGAGATGAGATGTTTCAAGACTTCTTCAGGGAACTGTGGGCCTTTTGTCTTCACCTGCCAATGACTATTGCAACAGTTGACATGTCTGAACTCACAGCACTGCTGTGGAGTAGAAGCTAAAATTCTGAAAAGTTCCAAAGGTCACATGATCTAGGTGTTAGATTCTACCATGAGCAGCAGATTCTTACCTGGGGTGGGTGTGGTCTCCTCTTTGTCACGCTCCTCGTGCCACTGCATGGTGCGGTGGTAGCTCAGCATCACCTCCCACAATGCCTTGCACAGATCTGTCAGGCATGGGATGTAGCTGTCCGGGGTAATGTGCTGCCAACAGAGAAGTAGCAAAGACAAGGTCATTGACTTTCATCAGCATTTAAATTCCTTGACATATTTTGTGTGACTCTGCTACTGTTTCACAAGTTTGTGTGTGCTGCTAGTAGTAGTTGACATTTGTATTTCAATATAGGAAATTTTAAAAAAGCCCATTTCGGTGTTCATTAAGATGGTGATAGTGAAATAATGGTGCTGAAATAAAACACATGGTGCTGGACTGCTCTGAAATAAATTCTAGGTCTTCAGGGTATATGATGGTTTTAATAATTGATTTTAGATTAAAGAGACATTCAGCAGGAAAATTAAACATGTAGCTGATCAGCTGTCCTCAGTACTGTAGCTTTTAATTAAGGCCTGCTTATCCCTGTCATTCAAGGACACTACATTGGACAAAATCTCATTTCTCAAAAGAAACACTTTGCTTTCATCTCATGTAAGGACTAATTAATGTAAGGACTAATTAAAAAGACGGTGTCATTAATAGGTTGTCTTGCTATTGCACAGAGAATTCAACTTCAAACATGCCTCTGCTGTGCACAAAATGTGGGGCATCAAGTTATACGACTGTGTCAACTTCCTTGATGAGTTCAAAAGCAACATGCATAAATGATAGCCTACTGTGATAATTACATAAAGGTGAACAAGACTCAATTTTCATTTTGTTTATAACAAACCCTTTTAGCAATCATTCATGAATGTAAAGGGAGTTCAGAGGGATATTCTCTCTCTGGACAACAATGTACCTCAAGGGATAGAAAGTACTAATTTGGAATAATGCAAATTACTGTTGCTGTCCTCCACACATCCAACAGACGAACAGCAAGTGTGATTCTGAGCTCTCGGGAGGCCAGACAGAGTAGAGGAAGGGCATGTGTGTTGATTGCTAGCACAATTATAAATTTTGGAGGTCACTGACACAGTTCAAGGCTCTACGGAGCAACTCGCCAAACAAGCATCGTCAACATGTTCAGACAAATTGATCAGTGCCAGATGAAACGGCGCTGTCGACAGCAGCTCCACATGACTCGTTTTAAACATGATTATCAATAAGTGTGTCTAGGCCCCCTGTTACCTTTCACAACAGCAATGTAAATTACACACAACAAGCCTCACAACACTGGTGGTTTCTGTGGAGAGGAAACAGTGCATAGCAACATGGACCCCGACTGTGGAAAAGCTAATATGTTCTACAGCAGTTCTACAGCAATTTATGTATAATAGTTCTCTCTTCAATCTTCCTTTGGCTGGCTTCAGCAGTTTACCACAAGCCTGTAAATTAGGCATGGCTGGGCTCCTGAATGATAAACCAGCCCGGGCATTTCTCTGGACAGAGCATGTCTTGGTGAGACTTTGAGGTAGATTCACAACTGTAAGCCGTCAGCAAGAAAGTGATGTCATTCAGTGACCGCTATCTCCAAAGACATTGTTGTGAATGGCAGAGCTGCTGCCCAAGGCAACTAAAATACACGGCAGGCCTGAATCCATCACTGTCAAGAACTATTAGAGTTGTGTGAGGTTGCAAGGGTGAAATACATTCAATAGCTATTGCTTAGGAATGTCAATAATATCGCTACATTGAACAGTGAAGTTTGACCCGAGCATCAAACTGAGCATCAAATAGCTCCAGGGCTTCAAAGTACATAAAAGTGCCAAACTTTAAAATGAAATATCCAACAATATCAACAAAAAGGAATTTGTTATATATCAAATCTCAGAGTATTGAAGGTAAGGTAATACAGTCATACACACTTCACCACTACAAATACACACTACTCTTATCAAATACTCACTGTCCACCATCTGCTCTCAATAACAACAATATGCAACAGCTGCAGTGATGAAGATCAATTATGCTCTTACCAATGCAATAAATCCTCAATTCAATTTGTTTTAACTGCACTTGCTGGGTAGTGGACATTAATCACTTTTCTTACAAAGAGAGGGTGTTTTGGTACCCATGTACAGTGGAAATTCATCACCAAAAGTAACATTTTGAAAAAAACAAAACAAAAAAAAAACACACATGTCTACAGCAAACTCTTTAGTTATTCTTCAATTGCTAAAATTATATGCAATTAGGCAACACTGGGAACAATTAGAATGCAGTTTGCCAGTCACCCAGATAGGAGACAGTGATATCAGATGGGTTAACGAAATTGACAAAAGCACTTAATGCGGAGTTGCCACAAATTGAACTATCATCACCACTACTGAATCATGAAAACAGGAAATCAAAGGTGCCCATTATTTGGCTCTCAGCTGGTTCAGTTTGAAAGTTGTAGTTGAAAAAATGTTGAAATAAAATGCAAATCCTCAAATCATCCAAAAATAATCCTGATTAATAATCCTGAAAATAATAAGGATTATAATTTTAGCTATACTTATACTATACAGCCCAAGTTCAGTGGTGATCTTATGAAGTCGTAGTCAGTAGTCAGGCTCTATCAACTGCATCTACTGGTTTGAGTTCACATGAAGTACAGTGACCCATATCTGGTGCAGATGTTGATATGGTTGTATACTGGGCTTGGTGTTACAGGTCACAGGATGGCAGAAAAAAAAAGTAATTGTGTGTGTAGAACATAGCTAGCAGCTTCAAGCCAACCTGGCTCTCCTCTCATGCTTCAACAGGCACAGCAAACACACCAGAGGATTGCTGATCCATTTCATCTAAACCACTTCACTCACTCTTTAATGCCAATGGTATTTGCAGTCAATATTACTCTCATTCTAGTGTATCCAGTATTATACACTGTGGCTAACAAATACTACTAAAAGAACTACTGCTTCTAATTACTGCTTCTACTATGACTACTATGAAGAAAGCTACATGATATAGTATTAGAAGCAGTTGTAGTAGTATTAGTATTAGTATCATTATTATTATTGACCATCAAAGAAAACAAGTAAACACCGGTGCTTAAGAGACAAAACTGAAATAAATAAACTTTAAGTTACAAACGGACCAGATTGGTAAACTAATGAACCACATCTGACAGAGAGGCTTAGCTTTGCCATTCCATGTTCTCTGGCAGCCATCCATATCACCGCACCATGTTGCCAAGCAACTGGGGTGAGGGGAGATGATGTGAGGGTTTGAGGGCAAGAGGTGTGTGCACGTGCATGTGTGTGAGATCTTCAGTGGGCCTGATGAGAAGAAATAACCTCATCCACACCTCCAGCAAACTGCTGTCCCGTCTGTGTGTGTGTGTGTGTGTGTGTGTGTGTGTGTGTGTGTGTGTGTGTGTGTGTGTGTATGTGTGTGCGCGCGTACAAGCTGAGGGCTAGAATGACAAAAGTGCACACTTATGCCGTGTCACACCCGCTGTAGGTAAGGTCACACAGGAAAAAACCTTTATATTTGCAGAAACAGCCGTCCTCCATGCTGAGCACCGTGTCCTTACAAGTACAGCGATGGGAGCATGGAGGAGTATTTTAAATGCAGCCTTTTTAGAACAAGCTATTTGGTTTTCTGAAGATGGTTATATATCACCATGTACCTAGAACGTGTTAAGCGGTGTCAGGGAGGTTTTGAAAAGAAAGCGCTGAGTGCATTTTCCAAGTGTGTGTGGGCAGGTGGGTGTATGCATGAAGGGAAGGCCACACATTCAACAAAGGAGATAGGACAGTGCAGGTTCCCTTGATTTAGCTGATTCACTTGCTTTTTGGAGACACAATCATACCCCCCCCCCCCCCCCCCCCCCCCCCAAAAAAAACAAAAAAAAAACCTAGGATCAGATACAAAGTCAGCAATCTGTAGATCTGCCGCGCCAGCAAAGAAACAAACATAGTCTCTCCCGACAAAGTACTCTCCTGAAGAAGAATCTCTCATACACAAACACACACACACACAAATTAATCCGCTCACTCTGGCAAGCCACTGGAACAATGGATCAGCAACTTGGAACACCGGTTTGCAAAACTCTGGTCCAACTTTGATCCAACAAGTATGATGCTTTTTAAAACATTTAGGGAGTTGGGCATTATGAAGTTCATTTGAAAGCTTATAACATTTCTCAAAGATATTTTGAGTCACAGTGAGGGAATCATTTAGCAAATGTCTGCAAAGATGTCTGTATGTCAGGTTATTGTTGGAGGAAAACAACATTGTGACTCATCACTGCGCAGGTATTATTCTGCTTTGTTTTCGATCAAATTTGTTACACTGTAACGGTTATCTAACCCTACAGTATTAAACAATTAGCTGCTGCTACAGTTTAGACTCAAGAGTGTTTCAAAATATAACTTTTGATTCATGTCATCCCATTGAGGATAAGTAAAAAAATGATAATGTTGCTAACGTTGGTGACAGCAACAACAACAAGCTTTATGGTATTAGCGGCTACCTTGGGCTCAGAGCCGGACTGAACAGATACTTAAACGAACCCCCTATCAGTCGGTCCTGGTGTATCATGAAGGATGCAGAGATCAAGGCGGCTAATAGCGTATTCCTCGGAGTGGTGAAGAAGATGAGACGAGAGGGCAGAGACACAACCACACACCACCAGGCGCTGACAGCCAGTGATGAGAAAATAATACACCACTCATATTCCTGCAATCCGGACCACCCCAGAGGCCTACTGAACAAAGTCTGGTTCCACATTCAGCTTCACTTGATCGCAGGGGAAAAACAGAGAGCTGAAACCATCACCATTCTTCTTCTAAACCATTGGAAATGGACAAGAAATACTGCAGCATGAGTTTTAATGAAGAAACACCTTATGGTACTCTCTGCCAGTCCACTTGAATCAACTTACATATGCTCCCCCAAATCTACAAAGAGAGCAGCTCCAGCAAGATCTACACAAACCACTGCCAAGTTCCACAGTACAGCCGGTCTCGAAACAAGGGAAATCATAGCTGTCAGTGGGCACAGGCAATAACAATAGCAATATACTAATAATTCAAATGCACACTGTTTGTGCTGTTTGATTTTATTTTTATATGCTTATACAATATAATTACAGATGTGAGAGTTCACTTAAGTGTTATGGGAGACCCTCACTAGACAACCGAAAAAGATGGAGCAACACACTCACAGCCCGATCGCCTGAAACACACTCACATTCTGAAGTGTGTAGCCCTGTCTGAAGATACTGAAAATAACAATTATGGACTGGATACTCTTCAATAACTATACACTTAATGGAAATGTACAAATAAATGTGTTTCAGCAGCAGTGACTAATGACAATTGACATGAAGGGGATAGGAGATTGTTTCACACAGGAACATTTTTGAGTGATCAAAAATGTTCCTGTCTCATACGTAGTTTCATATGGGTCATCACAAAAACTTGTCGAGCACCACACCAAGGTTCATGGGGCTTGACAATCCCTGAGGAATTCAGATGGAGAGGAAAACCCGAGTGCATTTTGCTGTAGTTCAAAGTACAGACAGGACACAGGGAAAAAAACAAGAAGCACCCAAAAACAAAATGAAAAAAATAAATAAAAATAATCGAATGATGACTGGGGCATCCTGGCCCAAGGATAACAAATCAAACAAAGCATTCCTTTGGAAATAAAACCTCTCTTCATGATCAACACCCACAGGGCTTAGATGTTTATCGTCGCTGTGACACAGTAATATTACTGCATAAGACCAATTTCCATCCAGAAGAGCGGGGAGATAAGGGGCACAATGTTTCTGCAGCAGATTAGTTTCATTTTATAATGAAGCTAGCTGCATCAGTGATTAACTAAACACAAAAAGCATTGAAAACTAGACTGGAGCTGCCTAGGATCATGGCACTGGTTAATATGAAAAAGCAATAACGTCCGTATCCACGCGACAGCCTCGCCAAATGGTCCGTCCTTGAGATATACAACAGCACTTAAAGGCCGCCCAATATCAAAATGATGGGACATCGCATAATAAAAAGGAGGATGGACCTTGCGTAATCAACGAGCAGTTGTTTGAAATCATTGTCAGGGTGTTTTTTCTGCCATCAGCTAATGGCTGTGTGCAATACAGCTAACAAAAATAATGCTTAATGAGTTTTAGATGAGCAAAGTTTGAACAAAGCAATTTCATTGGTCACAAATTCATAAAGAGTGGCCATCCCAGCCTGATGAAACGTGGAATTTGCTACTATGTTACCTAGTGTGGTAGTAAGGGCTAGTAAGCCAACTGTCTTGCTTTCACTTGCTTTCATGCTTACATGCACCACTTTGAATTAAACTTTTGAAACAATACATATGTGTTGGTAAGTGAACCAAGAGGGCAGTCTTTTGTGGGATTATGGGTACTTAAATGTTACGCCCATGCAGCTAAACGCCAAAACCATAATTACAGCACATTCCTTCCCATGCAAATATTACTAAACATCGCACAAAAAGTTCGGAACTTTGTGTTTGGTAGATTATTTCTCTGTTGTAACAATGCTTCTTGGCAATACATTTTATACCATTGGAAAGCCTGTTTATTTCCCTTTTAAATGGTGCCTCATTTGTAAGGAACATGCATTTGTGGGATGAGCAGCACAGCTGAGTATGTGGGTTGTGCTCATGTAAAATTTGCCAAATCTTCTCTGCCAATGCCAAACAGCTTATTCTGCTGTTGCTATTGACTCTTGTTTGGTGTTGTTTGGTGGATTGGATGATTGAAGTCTATCAGTAACAAGGAAGAAACAAGACATATTGGCAATTTTACAATTTATTCATTTAACAAACAGTCAGGAGCCTCAGTAGCGTGTGGAAGAACCATACACAGCCAAAACAGCCTGGCACCTCCTCCTCATGCTGGTCACCAGCCTGCTCACACACTGCTGTTGTCACAAGTCAGCCAACGTGGTTGTGTCGGTCACTCTAGCACGAACAGCACGCCCAAGCTGATCCCATAAGTGTTCAGTTGGGTTGAGGTCAGGACTGTTGGCAGGCCATTCCATTCTCTCTACTCCCAAATTCTGGAGGTAGTCTCTGATAAACCCCGCTCTGTGGGGGCGAGCGTTGTCATCTTGGAGGATGGAGTTCGGTCCCAGACTGTGGAGATATGGGATTGCCACCGGTTGCGGAATCTCATCTCGATATCTCTCTGCATTGAGATCGCCTCCAATGATGACAAGCCTCGTTTTTCCAGTGATGGAGATGCCGCCCCACACCATCACACCGCCTCCACCAAAAGGTGTTACTCTATCGGTGCAGCAATCATCATAGCGTTCTCCCCGTCTTCTCCACACTTTGACCCTACGATCCAACTTCCGTAGGCAGAATCTGGACTCATCGCTGAACATAACGTTCCTCCACATGTTCAGGTTCCAGTGCAGGTGCCAATCAGGTACCTGATTGTCAGCACCTGGGGGTACCGGAAGCTCAAAACAAGAGTCAATAGCAACAGCAGAATAAGCTGTTTGGCATTGGCAGAGAAGATTTGGCAAATTTTTCATGAGCGCAACCCACATACTCAGCTGTGCTGCTCATCCCACAAATGCATGTTCCTTACAAATGAGGCACCATTTAAAAGGGAAATAAACAGGCTTTCCAACGGTATAAAATGTATTGCCAAGCAGCATTGTTACAACAGAGAAATAATCTACCAAACACAAAGTTCCGAACTTTTTGTTCGATGTTTATATTAGGTCACTTCGTCTAAAGCCTACAAGTGGTTAAACTGTTAAATCGTCACTCTCATGATAAATTCAACTGCTGCTATTTTGGCACAAAATTTGTATACAGCACAGTATACAGTGAAGTAGAAGTTCCTACAGATTTGGATCCATTTCCATCAGGGAGGGAAGTCAGACAGTAAAAAGAGCAGGGAATTGATGAGGGGTGAAGCAAAACGATAATGATGAGCTGTTATGTAAAATTCATAAGCCCCTTTCACAATAAGAACTGACCTTTCTGAGCATTCCCATTTCCCTTGAATTTTAACTCAGCACGACTAAGTGGCAAGTTCAGAGGGTCTAACGTGGGTCAGTTTTTTCTTAACCTTTATTTATCCAGGGAGTCGACTGGGCATGCTTGCTCTTTTCCAGCAACACCCTGATACACATTCATCCTGTTCCACACATTCATCCCTGGGAGCAGCACCTCAGCAGTAGTTGCTGAAGAAGTGGACAATGTTGCTCATTCACCCACATTTTCCCAGCTGGTCTGGGGATTTGAACTAGCAACCTTCCCGTCACCAGATCTTGAACCTCTACACTACCATCACCCCACTTTTCCATTCTATTTTCTATACCTGCTAAAGAGATGATTAGAAACAAGTCACTGAGTGCCCCTAAGCTCCAAAATCCCAAACACCCTCAGAGAGGAACGCTGGGAAAAAGACTCAGAAAAGTCTAATAAGACAACGTTATCAGCCTGTCTGATTTTCCACACCTCTTCAAGAACATCTCAGACTGGTGTGAGTACTTTATAAGCTACGCTGACATTTCACATGGGTACCTAGGGCAATCTTTTCTTTTGACACTTTATTGAAGTACCCATACAAGTGTCGACTTTGGGGATAAATATGCAGAACTAGACACCTGCCTCAGACAAACAAAATAATATTAAGTAAAGAGTTAAGGAAGTACAGAAAAGTCCTGACGTCCCCCCCAAAATTCACTGAAGTCTATATGCTGTCAAAACACAGATAAACTGCGTGTGGGGCACTCACATCGATCTTCTTGTGTATGTGTGTGTGTGTGTGTGTGTGTGTGTGTGTGTGTGTGTGTGTACCCCCATCAATCACGATCACATAGCCAACAGTGCAACGACACATCCCATTAATCTAGAGTTGGGGAGAAAGTGTGTGTATGTGTAGTATCAGTGGGCTCACCCAGGCAACGCGGTGTGTTGACAGGGTATCCATCAAACACAAGTAAACATTAGGACATGTCTGTAACTACTAGTGTATAGCTCTATGCAAATTATACAGGGGAGCCGTGAGACACAGACTAGTAGCTGTCAGTCTTTTACGTCTTTTTATAGTGACAAATTTAAATGGTTCCCTGTTCTGTTAAGTGCAGCATTGCATGTGTGAAAAGACCTAGTTCGGAGCACCACAGGGGTGATATTTTGGTCCGCTGTTCCCTTATTAAAAACATGACAAACAGGGTCAAGGATAAGAAAACGAAGACAGCTGACCTGAGCGATATGAACGGGCCGTTCCAGCAAGGAGGAACGCTCTCCCTTTACCTCTTTATACCGCAATCTACAAGACCCAGGTCAGATTGTAAAAGGGCCCCAGGGGGAGACAACTCACACCCAGCAGTTTGTGATGAATTGGCCAGGTTATTGCTTGCTGGGCAGGCAAATGCGATTTATTGCGAACTAAGGATAGCAGGAAGGGAGACATGGAGGGGAGGGAAGAGAGGGTGAGATCAGGTGAGAGAGAGAGAGGGAGAGAGAGAGAGAGAGGGAGGGAGGGGGAGAGAGAGAGAGAATGTGTGAGAGAGAGTGCATTGAGGCATTAGGCCAGAACAGAGAAACCAGTCAAAAAATGCTATTCAGTGCATCGGTTCTGCAGCGAGAGCAAGATTAATTATCTCATAGTGAGCGGCTGCGATAGAAAGCGCCTTTCGCTAGAGTGAGAACTTTTTTTTCCTTTCTCTCAATCACTTTCTCCCCGCTCTCCTCTCCTCCTTCATTTCACTCTATTATGAGTAATATGTACAATCCCTTGTCATGAAATAAGGCATTTTTCGCTTGGCCAGAGGGCAATAAGAGAGCTAGGGGGGTTCCGTGTGTAAATGTGCAAGTGTGTGTGCGTGTGTGTGTGTGTGTGTGTGTGTGTGTGTGTGTGTGTGTGTGTGTGTGTGTGTGTGTGTGAATGTGTCCTGGGGTATTTGTCATTTTATCAGAGCTGTGGACAGGTGGTCTTATCTTTTATTTGAGCTCTTCACTCACTAACTAAAGCAGTGGTTAGCCTTCACCCAGGCATCTAGCCAAGTCAATGGAATTTTTCCAGGCAAAAAGCTGCTATGACATTGATAGAATGTGGAGAAATTGGTGCAATAGATTGACCACCCATCTAACACAGAGACAGAGTGGCTTAGCTGTGTGTGTTTGTGTGTGTGTGTACGGTTGTGTATGCATGACCACACTTAAAAGTACATATGTTTACACACACAGCAACCCCCTTACCGTGCAGAGATCCTTGTACTGCATCTTCTGGAACTTGGTGTCGGCGTTGCCGGCGCACAGCTCCACATATCCCAGAACGACCTGGAACACTGTGTTGTGGATGGCCTGGGTGAAGTGCATGTGGAGCTGGTCCATGGCCGTCTGCAGGAGAGAGCCAAACACACTGTTATGGGAGAATATGTGTCAACTGTCCAGAGATTGATGCCAATCTGATCTGCTAGTGTGGACCTGTGAAGGGCAAACAGCAGGGAAGTCACCAAGCTAACTTTTAGATGGCAGAAACTCAAGTTTTATATTATTCACTGACATATTACGTAAGTTATAAAAGAAGCCCCCTAAGTCTAGTCCAAGTGATAAAGGGCCTTTTTGTTTCCAGGATTTCTAAGATTAAAGAGAGCATTCATAGACAGAGCACACATAGACAACTCTGTACTTAAAACAGAAGGATAATTCCCACTGCGAAGAGCTTATAGCCTAATAGTAGGCCCAATTGATGTCTATGAAACCAGCCCAAATTGTTGTGACAAGTGCAATCAATGGGGCAATTATGAAAAATAAGAACACACATTTGTCACATTTGTGGTATGGCAATGCAGACAACTGCACTCCACCCTGTCCACTCTTACTCTCATGAGTATAAATGGACCAGTGTCCCTACAGTGTAGCTTGAGCCATTTCATGAATAAAATATGTGAATAAAACATAATCTGGCCACTCAAATATAAAGACAAATTCCACTGTTAGATATCATCAATCTGTGAAGTGTGGTTCCTCAACCGACTTGTACTTGTGTACTCCTACTTCAGTTAGTGATTTCCCAGAAGGACTTTCAACAACTCCCAGAGAGCGTGTGTGAACTTGCTGAATTCAGCTGTGGGTTATGCGTGTAGATGGAGAGAACGATAGTGATAGCAATGGTAAGAGTAAGAGAGTGACAGTTTTTCCAGTCGAGAAAAAGCAAAAGCTGCGGCCCTTACTCAAAACACAACATGTCTTGTGGCTGCATTGCATTCTGGTCTATTGAGGCTACTGTCAGTGGAGAAATTGGTATCTCTGGCTCTTCTATAATGAATTCAAAGAAGTGAGGGACTGACACCAAAACCATTCACCGATGATATTTTAGATAGCTGAAACATTTTCTGCTATCAACCTCCACTGTAGCTGCGATGGAAATGTCAAGGTGACGTCACATCATCTCCATTTGGCCAGTTATCCACAGCAATAAGAAAAATACAACACCAAACAACAAAACGGGCTCAGTGTACTGTACATCACCAATTTGCTGCTTATAAAAAAGTTTTAAGGTGGATTTTTTCTTTAACAGAAATATTCATCAACATACCAGTCAGTTAAAAAGGCATAATGTTAATTAAGTGACATCTGTCTTCTTCACTGATAACCTTTACATCCCTTCCTACTCAGAAAATCAACTGACATTCTTTATTCCTCTGGGAAGCCAACTGTGTATTTCGGGAAGCACCTAATAGGAGTCACTTCCAAAATAATCACAGTCTCTCTCTTGCATAGTTTAATCACAGTGCTAGGACATGTATGTGTTATGGATTTCCTTGAAAATATTACTACCTAATAATATCCAAATAGGGCTACTTGTACTTTTGTTTTATAACCTTAAACGATTATAACTTCAATCATTACATCATTAATCATTAACAATCGGGGATGTCATTTTGCAAGAACACACAAAATGCTCTTGGTCATGATTTCACAAAAACATCTATAGCAGAATCTGGCTCTACTGCAGTGTCCTCTGTTTGTGCCTTCCATCTCAAACTCTTTCATCCCGGTCCTTATTCTCTTTTAAGTTACAGTTACCATCGCTTTCTCTTCCCAGCTCCCACCCACAGCCCTGCAGTGGGACCCCAGTCAGCCGAGGACACTGGAGTCATGGGAGGCGTGGGTGCAGTGTCGAGCAAAGCCCTATAGGTAATGGGTGTTTCAGCTTAATTAGATTTTCTTCCTACAAGCTCATGATCACAGAACCTAGCCGCCGTCCATCCTGGCTGCCCGCTTCCACAGGAGCAATTTCAACATTTCTTTCTTCCTTTCTGAGCTAGTTTCACTTCATCCGTCCTAAAAATATAATCAAAATCACTGGCTGTGCAAAGCATGAATTGTAGATAAGGAAAGGAAGCACAATTACACCTCAGTTCATTGCCCAGTGCCTTTTAACTCCCATTAAAACCAAGCCACCACACTTAAGACGAGATTATTAATTAATTGTGCAACCACACTCTTTCTTCTGCAGCTATTTATAAATAAACAAGCAGATGCTTCATTCAGACAAATTAAAAAGTAAAACCAAATTAATGTTAGAAAAGCAATCACAGTGTCAGGCTCATTAGACTAAGAGCAGCCAGTGCGTTTGAGCCAGGAAATGAGGGTGAGGGACAAGAAGCCAGTGTCTGGAGAAAAAAAAAAAAATTGTCTGAGGTGATATGTCGTGTCAAGACCCTTGTAAGGCCGATTACCTCTTGGATGACACAATACGTGTGCGCAGCCAAGTGAATAGAGCCAGAATAAAAGTGTCTGTGTGCACTGCAGCAAAAAACACTGAGGCAAAAAAAAAAAAAAAAGTTTCAGATAAACAACATGGAGATGGGCCAACTGTGAGACACATACAGATGCAGAGAGGGTGCGACAAACAAACAGATTCAGTAAGAATGAAAGAGAAAAAAGAGAAAGAGAGAAAGAAAAAAAAAAGCAACCCTAATAAGCACTAAGGGCTGCCTCGCGGAAATGGTTCGCTCCACACAGCAGTTAGTTAGCACTTGGTTTTGAAAAAGCTCATTATCGCAGGAATACAAAAAAAATTATTCATTCTCAACAAGCCTCCATGATGCATTCTCCGCTTCATGGATGACTGTTAATTTTCAAGAGGCACAAAGCTTATTTACTAACATCAACATTGGCTCATGTTTCCAGCAACAGTGACGGATTATGTTGTTGGTTCTTTGTTGTATGGTTGTTTTGATGTGAGTGCGGTTCTTTTTTGGTCATTTGGACTGTTTGTGCATTTCAACAAGTTAACAACTAGCTTCTCATTTGCAATTCCTAGAGTTTCAACCCTTGAATACCCATCACACAATAGTGTTGACCTGTATAATATGGAGTTGCTAAGATAATTTGGGTTCATATTGTCCCTCACAGTAATTCACAGAAATGATGTTGGGTAAATAACAGGTCAGTGCGGTTTTATCCGGTTTGGTTAAATACGAAGTACATTCTAAAAAGTTATGATGATTTGTTCTGGACAACCGGATACTTTCGAGTTGTTTTGTTGTTTTGTGTGATATACTGTATGCTTTGTGTGTTTGTGTGTGTCTGCATGTGAGTGTGTTTGTGTGCTACACACTAATAACAGATAACTTCAATGTCCTTCCAGCACCCTGATGTGATCAGTTTTACACGCTTGACAGCATGGCAGGTCGTAGTGACAGATAATCACAGGGACACACACACACACATACACACAGTCACCAAAGAAAGGTAAATGCCAAAAGACGTCATATCCCATGAAAACATCAAGCCTTATTCTCTTGTCGTGCGTCTACATCAATTTCCTAGCATCGACAATCACCCATCTCCAGGAAGTAGGATAAAGCACATGGCTTCCCTCATAACCTGGGCCTCCACTGATTCCGGCTGGGAAAAATGAAAGTGGGTTATTCACCGAATCTGGAAACCGCTGATAAGGGAGTACAAAGTTTCTAATGGGCCTGAGCCTGAGATTCTGGCTTGGAGGAAGGGAGAATGGGAGGGAGGAATGCAAGGCGAGAGGGATCGGGGCAAAATGAAACACTTTCATGTGGATGTAGAGGGTTGCAGGTGATAGGGACCCTGACATGAGCTATCATCACTGTGTGACAAAAACTGTGGGGTTGGGGAGGGGACACAGGGCGAGAGAAAGTGAGCCAAGGGGGAAAGAGACTGAGGAAGTAAGACAGATAGACGTAGGGTAGCATTAAAGGATGTTACGGGTGTCATTTAGAGTTATACCTCTTTTACGACTATGTCTAATTTAGATGTAGTTAATTTCCTCCAAATGCCATATGTAATTGGATTTTTTAACATTTACTCATTTTTTGTCGTTTTTAATTTTATTTAATTTTTACAAACCTCATGGTTGTATGCCTCCGCCAATAAACTTTGTTTTATCATTGCAAGGACAGTCTTTATTTATTAATCATATATAATTCATGTGATTATTAGGTCAACTTAAAGGATTTTGGTGTCTGCAAAAGTAATTGACAGCACTTCCACCAATTTTGTAGAATGACCCAAGATCGTTTTCTCAGCTACAGTGGTAAGCAAAACATTATGAAGTCACAGTGAAGTTGACCTTTGAACTTTTGGATATAAAATGTCATCACTTCATCATTTTATCCTATTAGACATTTGTGTGACATTTTGTCATAATTAGCGTATGAATTCTTGAGTTATGGCCAAAAACGTCTTTTGTGAGATCACAGGGACCTTGACCTTTGACCACCAAATTCTAATCAGTTCAACCTTGAGTAATGAAATTCCCTCCAGGCGTTCCTGAGATATCGCGTTCATGAGAATGGGACGGATGGACGACCCGCAAACATAATACCTCCGGCCACGGCTGTCACCGGCGCAGAGGCATAATGAAAAGACATGGAAGTGACAATAATGTTGTGTTTTGAGAGATCATTTTCTGGTTCAGTCTTAAGTTTCTTCCTGTAGGCGTCAGGTGATTGACAGTAAGCAGAATGCAACGTAATCGTAAAGGTCTCTGAATGCACACACCGATATGAAACCACTCAACTCAAGCACATACAGGCACAATGAAATAACGACAGAACAGGGAGACTTAAAAAATGAATGGCAGCAAATGGCTTCTTCTGAAGGTAGGATCTCCAACTATGCTGACTGCATTCCAGAAATAATTTAGAGGAGACAGGCAAAGTATAGGATTGGCACAAAATAAAAAATAAAAAAACGTAACACTTGAAAAAAAACTCCATTAACCTGAGGAAACAGAGAGAATCCAAAGTAGGAGAGACAGAGACAAAGACACGGAAATGAAGTGACGCATGCAGCAAATGATGACAACAGGCGGGCCGTCACATCCGCTCATGTCCAGCCAACCCCTCGTGACCCTGCGGACGAGCCGCGCCACTGACCTGCGTCTTGCCCAGGAGCGTGTAGGCCAGCTGGACCTTGGTGTAGTGCGAAACATCAAAGTGCTTACAAGTCTTCGACAGGGCGACATCCAGCTGCTCCTGGAGCCAGAGAGAGATAGATGACAGAGGCAAAAATGAGGAGAGGGATTATCAGCGTTAAGACTGGGGATTTAGATATAGAATAGATGGGGAAACTGCTACACAAGGCCAAGGGCAGGTAATTGGACGTGTGTGTGTGTGT
Organism: Centroberyx affinis; assembly: GCF_046629955.1. Lineage (NCBI taxonomy): Eukaryota > Metazoa > Chordata > Actinopteri > Beryciformes > Berycidae > Centroberyx > Centroberyx affinis. The sequence goes on from NW_027280564.1 coordinate 54,937, forward strand.
GTGTGTGTGTGTGTGTGTGTGTGTGTGTGTGTGTGTGTGTGTGTGTGTGTGTGACATAGAAGAAGAGAGGGAGAAAAGAGAAAGCAAGAGAAGGAAAGCATGAAGTACAGGGAAGTGCAAGTTTTCAAAGTCAATGTTGTCACTTCCCATTTTCTATCACAGAATGAAAATCCATCTGTTCATTAGCACTTCCTACTGCTAAAGTGCAAAGTCAAAATGTAAATGGGACTGCAAAGGTATTTTATGACAGCTCATTTAAAGATACAGTATATGCACTAGGAAAAATGTGCCACTGTACAGTAAAGTTGGTTGAAAAATGTGGAAATGTGATTAATTAAATACAGGACTATGTACAGTGTTAGCTTGTTTTGTTCAGTGTGACAGCATGCTTCATTCACTAAAAACATGGTCAACTTGATGTGATGCCAAATGGCAAATACTTCCAAAGAAAAATACGTACAGTACTGTCATCAACAAAAAATCCACTGCTGACACATTCTCTGCATGTTTCTGTGCCAGTCCATGCTTAGAATGCAGATAATGATGATTCATTTTGGTTGTATTTGCTAGAAATTGCTTAGCTCGGTTGACTGGCTGGCTGCGTTTCCACACAGGGATGCGACAGTAGGAGAGTCTTATGCACACTACAAAGAGTTATATGTGTGTGTGTGTGTGTGTGTGTGTGTGTGTGTGTGTGTGTGTTTGATGGGAAAGAAGGTGCCAACAGACAGCAGTTGGGAACCAAGGGAGGCTACACGCTAGGCTGCCCATCACCGAATTACATCCTCTGTCGGCACAGTGAAGCATGTCAGGACTGAGGAGAATATGTCTGCAGTGGGGATGGCTTGTATGTGTTTATGTGTGTGTGTGTGTGTGTTTTTGGCTCTTATCGCTCTCAGAAGAGAGGAGTAAGCCACTGACAGCATGTACTAAAACTCTAGCCTTGATGTGTGCCTGTGTTTAACCATACGCTTTCAGTGGACTTTGCTTTGCTCATTCACAAAGTCATGCTGACACACACACGATCACCTTAGTGCACGTTTATGCATGCGTGTGTGTACATGCACACCTAGATGGTTCCTGTGTACAGACAAAGCTCTGGGTAATTACTCTGCTCAAACACGGCAGCAGTGGTGCAGAGAAAATTGCTTTGCATACCATTTATCACACACAGCTATCAAAACACAGCAAGAGATGAAACAGATATAATTTACTGTGCTTGTCATGCTCGCTGTAATGACTTTTTTTTTAATGTGTCAACATTTGACAGACACAGAATGAAAAAACCAAACTATCAAAATGCAGTATAATTTGCCTCTTTCAGATGAGGGGTCCTGGAAAATTATGAGGCTAGAGTAAAATCTTATACACTGATAAATTTGACAGTCGCTTCACTAATAGCACTCTCAAATAATGGAATAATGGAAAAGCACATACCTCTATTTGCTCAAGAGTGTCTTGCAGTTTGGAATTTAATTCACTGTGGGGGAGAAAAAGGAGATTGTTGAGGATTGGGTTCTCAATGAACCAGAGTATGACACACAAACACACACACACACACACACACACCGAATTGCTGGTTCAAGTTGCCCCATTAACAAACATGGCTTGCAGGTTTGCCTCTTCATACACCACAGGGCAAGAAGGGAGCAACAACATAACTGATGGATTTATTTCTACTGAATATTTTGGGAAGGCAAGTGTTTATTTTCTCATTCAAGAAATTGTACCTTTTCTGTTGGTGGAATTTCTGTTGGTGGAAAAGACAACTGTATCAATTGTGTTCGCGAGTGTGTGTGTGTGTGTGTGCATGAACCAGACTATCACAGGTACAAATCACCTACACACACTTGGACAGCGCTCAGATTCTGTCTCATCCTGGGAACCACAGAAAATGCTTTCAACTCGAGCAGCAACAGAAATCACATCTACTCTCTTTCTCCAAAGATGCCTCTTCAATTCCCCTTGCAACTTCCCCCGCACTGTGCCCATTCACAATCATCCTCTCCTCCACCGTCTCTCCTTCCCTGCCTCTGTCCCTCCTGCGCTTGGGGTCTTTCTCAGGTCAGCCCGCTCTTATGTTGTGTCTTGTGAGACCGCGGTCGCCCAAGGGAGAGAGTGTCCTTAACAAATTGCTAATTAAGCATCTTAGCTTCAGTTGGGGATCGAGAGGGGAGGAGGAAGAGGGGGAAACAGAGAGAAGATTGCAGAGACTCTCACGTCTTCTGCAAAATAGGTAACAAAATTAATTTCTCGCTCTATATATACACACACACACACTTTAACGTGTATGTGTGTATGTGAGAGAGGGGGGGGGGGGAGTGGAGAGAGAGATGGAGGGTGAAAGTACTAAAAGAGTGAAAAAGAGTGACAGGGTGTATGGGAGAGAGAGAAATAGATAGGAAAAGACAGAAAGATTACTGAATCACATTATGAAGAGAGTGAGAGTGTGTGTGTGTGTGTGTGTGTGTGTGTGTGTGTGTGTGAGAGAGTGTGTGTGTGTGTGTTATGTGTGCATTATGTGTGTACATGCATAGCTCCCCCCCTACATAACGGCACCCCTCCACGATCAGACAGAATGTATAAATAACAGACGAGGAGAAAAACTTAATTAACAATCTGTTCCCTGCAGGCAACAGGAGGATTGAAACGGCAGGAGCAAACTGGGAATCAGCGGCTTTTTTTTTTGTTTTGTTTTGAGGTTTTTTCCCCATTTTCAATTATTGCTAGTGATAGGTTACCGCAGGGGCTTGGGGCAAGTCTCCTCCATAGTGGTGGTCTGACTCACTCAACAGGCGAGGTGTGGACACCTATGCTGCGGGGACACTGCGGGGACGCTCAAGTGTTGTATGATGACATGAGCGGTCTGCTTGCATTTTATTGAGCCAGCAGTTCCGAGGGAGAAATGGAAACAGGAAGGTGGCAGGGGACGGGCCTTGAAAAGAGAGAAAGATGGAGAGAAAGGACAACCAGCAACCACAATTAAGTGAGTGAGAAAGTGGGGTTGGGGGTGGGGTGAAAGGGAGAGAGAAGCAGGAAAGAGTAAGGGGGAGAGAGAGAGAAGAGGAGGATCTGGAGAAAGGGCAGTGGGGAGGAGAGGAGGTTAAGAGCCCTTTTCTCAGCGGGGTACAACTCTAACTCATGGGGTTGCAAGTAAACACAAACACAAATGATGCACGCTATTGCAACTGATAAATGCACACATGCGCGCACACACACACACACACACCATGTGACATGTAATCAGGTGTTTAATGAGTTTTCTCAATGTTCGCCTCTGAACCTGTATTGTAGGAACTAAATGAAAGAAGATTCCTCTACTTTAATCTAGAGGCAGAAAGAAAGAAGACCAAAGAGAGCTTCAAAAGAAAAAGAGAAAGGCCGAGTGAGAGAAAAGTAGAAGAGAGAGAGGGAGAGAGAGTTGTCAAGTTCCAAAGACACCCATTGGGCGCTCTAGTTTTCCCCTAATAAAGGCCTCAAGGACAAAATAAGAGTTCCTCTCAAAAAATGCCACACTGGTACACAATCACACAGCCATACAAATGATGCTTCCTAAGTAATATATACTAAAACCACAAAGGGGAGGAGGAAGGGCGTGTGGCTCTGAATACATTTGTGAGCTACTGCAGTGCTGGCAGTGTCCTGTTGGGCAGCCTGTCCAAGATTGTTTGTGCGTGTGTGTATGTCTGCATCTGTGAACACCCTGACACAGAAACTAACGTAGCAGCCCTCTGCCCTCCTTCCCACACGTTGATCCTCCTGAGCATGCAGCTGAACCACCCTGTCCTTCCAACAGATTAGGACGCCCGAACAAACCGCCTCCCTCAATACTAAGACGGCAATTAGCCGAAGTGGATATCTGCAGGAGCTTCACCCAGAATGACTTCTAGAATTTGTGTGACATCTGACACAAAGTATATTCTGAGCTGTGAAGTGAATGTTGATCTCTACATATTTGTATTTGTGGGGTGTTGAACAATTACTTCACCAGGCGCTGAGATTTCTGGCTTTCAAAACTCATATTCCCGCCCGTACACTCTGTTTTGGAACAAAATGTCCCCACCAACTGGAATTTCTTTTTGTTTTTAAGATTTATTTTAGGCTATTTGGCTATTCATTATGAAAAGTTTTGTGCCCAAATTGTGCTCAACGCGTTTCAGCTCCATGGCCTTTATCAGGGTATGGAAGCCTCAAACCTTTCAAATCATGTAAATTTGTAAAAGAAAAAGAACACAATCAAACTATTGCAAGCCATACTGCATTAAATCCAATGCCAAATTGCATTTATTAGACAATATACTAGCGATATAAAACCATCACCATCTTTCCCCATTAACTCAACACATTTCAGCTGTTCATGCACTTTACTGTTCTGAAGGGATCACGATGCTGCAGAGAAGATCCAGGCAAGATTGCACTTGACACTGCTTTACCCCTTTGTTGTTCTATCACCACGGTTTTTGGTTTATAAGCACAGCACTGACATGTGGGGGCCTTAAGCTGCCCAACAGTTGCCCCTGTGGACCGGGATAAGAATAGACTGAGGCTGAGTACCTGCTTGCTTGGCAAAACAAGGCTGACTTTTAAGGGCTGGCAATGGGGACAGGAGAGGAGCAAAGACAAGGGGCAAGGCACACAGCCTGAATGTATGAAGAACTTCTTGCAAAAGCGTCATAACAGGGTTCAATTAAAGTGCATAAAGTTAGGCAACAAGCTACTTAGAGAGGGCAATAGTGGGGTCAGGATTGTAGCTTGAAGTTTAGGGCCTAACAACATCCAAGCATCATACTCAGCAGTCAATTTGAGGAGAGATGCGAGGGGATGCCATCCCCCTTGAAATAACAATGGTCAAAAACCATCCCCTTTGTAAAACTGCCATCCCCCATTTCATCCCCCTTCATGGCACTAAGATATCATTTAGCCTAATCAAGAAACGTGTAAGCCATTTATTATTGATATTTAATCATTTTAGAGAATAAAGCGCATCTGGAGTTTTCAGCAAATCCAAGGGCGGGGGGCACATGCACCTGCATTCAGGGATGGACGGGACATCGGGCCGCTCTAACTGTGGACCGGTCGGGAATATTTTTTGACTAGCCCCGTATCTTTTCACAGAGGAAAAAAAGCATCAGAACAGCGTTCTGAGAGTGAATTTGACGAAGGAATGCGTGTTCCAGTTCTGAAAAAATAAACAGACCGTTTAAACAACTGGTTCTTTTCGTTTTAACACCATAGTTTGCCGGCTGGGCGGTGTTTGGACCTTCGGGCCAATCACAGTGCTTAAAAATGGAAAACTCCACCCAACCGGGAAGCTGGGCCACGTTAAACAAACAGACAATCAAATGACATGTACAGACAGTTCAATTTGAGCCGCGGAGCTGACAGGTTGTGTTGTGAAACTGTCGAGGAAGAATCATCTAGACATTCTGTCTTATTTTCAGCCCAATGTGAGTGAGAAAGCAACATGTTCAGGTGAATTTAACTAGTAAACAGACGGAAATTGTAATTTTCACATGAGCCATCGTTGTGACTGAAATTACTATAGCCTAGTGTAACTATTGCTACCTAGCAGGGCAAGGAAAGTGAAGGAATATGTAGCTATCTATTGTTGTTTGATTAACTGTAACTAAATATTAGCTTTAGCTAAATAATTTGCAGTGGTGCAGCCTATTATGTACTATCTTTGAGTTAAACTGAATATAGTCATTTAAAAAGTCTCCTATAGACAGCCATCAGTCCTGTAACTTCTAAATACATGCACTGATCTGTTTAACAGAGCCAAACAGATTAGAGGAGACAGACCAGCAGAGTTCAGGTGAGTCAATGTGTACAAATTAATAAAGCTAAAATAAGTGTATTCCTGGTTTTGCTAAAGATGTTGTTGATGCCATAAAAGTGATGCCCATGCCTGGCATCCTTGTGATAAGGAGCTATGTCAGAGCCATGTGGTTATCTGAAATGACCAACACCCCTCCAGCCAATCAGAATAAAGTATTCAGCCAGGCATAATAAATATTATGGATGATATTTTGTACAATCACCTTTTAAAGTTAATGTCCATTCTATCAGTACCCCCTTTTTTTTTTTTTTTATGTTTGCAGCTGTTAGTGCTCAGTGTGATGGAAACCTTACATTAAATTATAATAAGTATATAAAAGAATTCCATTCTAACATACAGAGGTAGGCTACGTTATAAAATCTTTAATTTTATCAATTTAACATTCATGGGTTAACAACTGTATAGTGATATGTACAGTACATTAAAGGATTCATCGATGTGAAGCATCCTGTAATAGCATAGAGCAATAACGTTAAGTTATGTTAAGTTGTCCTCTATCTTTGACCAATCCTAACTACTTAGGAGCAGTGGGCAGCCACAATGCAGTGCCCAGGGACCAACTCCAATTCTGAGGCCAGTGCCTTGGTTAAGGGCAATGGCAGGAGTATCTTATACCTAACATCCGTAACATGCGTGTCTTTTGAGTGTAGAAATATCTTTGTGCTGTTACAATAAACAGAATGGTAAGCAGCTGGTCCCCCACCCTCCATGCTGTCTTCGCCACTATCAAATTGTTTGTCCCCCACCATCCCCCTGAAATCTTTGTACAAATCGACTACTATTGCTTTTAAGCAAAAAAGTATGATGCTCCTCCATATACTCAGTTAGCAAAAGATAAAGTACGGAAGTAGACATAGCAACAAAATAGAGTTATAGCCTAGTATAGTTGGGTAATGCACAGTAGGCCTGGAGGCTAGTTAATAAGACAACTTAGAGTGCCCCAGTTTGAGCCAAAGGAACAGAGGAAGCAACTACAATGTGCAATACTGTCATGGGTTCTTCCAGTTAGTCTAATATTGAGGGTTGAAACCTTTCAAGCCATTGAGGCAGAGACAGCTCCCAGGTCCCAACACATTGGCTCCAAGCGAAGTGAGACTGACTGGAACTGAACTGCTGCTCTTTTTGATAAACAAAATCACATGTGAAAATGTTAGTTCCCATACACTTACTCACACTGCGTCTGTATAAGGCGTAACGAGAGAAGAGAGAAGGGGAAAAAATGTCAGCTGTGACGTGCATCCCTACTCAATCACTAATCAATACATAAAAGGAACACTGGCACCCACCTACTGCTACAAATTGAGCACAATTACCCAGGAAATCAAAGGGACAGAGATGATTGCCCCTCTAGTATTAAACTTGGCTTTTTTCCTGTGTGCTCAGGAGCACAATCATGTGGACACACATACACACACGAGAGGAGAGGAGAGGAGAGGAGAGGGTTTGGGAATAAACACTTTCACAATAGGAGATGTGCTATCAATAATGTACTTAAAGCTGGCAGCTGACTGTGTTAAAACCCATTCCAATATGCCAAGCCCAAATATCTTGAAGAGAACAGTGGACACATGTACATAGCCTCCCATTATTTCCTGCTTTAAACTTTGCACTTTTTTTCTAAGCTAAAAAGCCCACTGACAATGTTAATACGCATCAAAACTCTGAAAAAGCACTCTGACACCATAGCCACCACAAGGTAATGGCAGGAGCAAAACAAGTGAAAAAATAATATAGGCCTTCATAAGAGTTCTCAGAACTGAGCAATTAGACTACAAACTACAAAAAAAGGCTAAACAAGAACTGCATGAATCATGTTTATTCTGCGCTTCAAAGTAGACAAAAGATGTGTAAAAGTGGAGTTTTGATGATTTTAAAGGAGATAACTAATTTTCACAATTACACTACCCTTTTTCCACTTACTAAAGCTAAGGAGGAGCTGCCCCCAGAGGATTTCCGATAACTAACAATATTCACTAACAATATTCAGAATTATCACAGTCAAATCATATTTAAATCTATTAAGACCAGAAAAGTTTCTATCCAGCCACAGAAAATGTAGTTCATGCCTACTCCCATTTGGATACAACTAAGAACCACTCCATCATACATACCTGATGCAGCTGTAGTGTTTGAAGGTGCTGGCAGCCTTCTGACATTCCAGACAGAGCTGGATTGCACCTGGATAGTCTTCCTCCTACCAGAAACATGGAAATGAGGTCAACTAGTGGCATGTAGGAAAGTTGGAAATACATAAACTAGAGTTGGACATTTCATTTGTGACCATTTTGCACATTTGAAGTCAAGTTTTGTCTGATCTGGTTTGACACAACTATCTCCTTTGAAATGCTTGTTACTATAGATACTGCCCATATAGCCAAGGATTGTACTCAGTGATAACCAGTCAAAACCATTGCATATAATATCGCTGGCCTTACAGTCCACCTGTATTGAGTAGAGCAGCTTGTATGCCTTCACAATAGATATGAATTTGTCAGAGCATCCTGAATGCATTTGCGTGGGTTAAGCTTTCAATGCAGAATCCCCACTGTTTGATGTTTGACCTTTGAAGTCATTCATCAGCCTCTCTTTGTATGTGTGTGTGTGTGTGTGTGTGTGTGTGTGTGTGCGTGTGTCTGTGTGTGTGTGGGGGGGTTGCAATACCTCAAGCATCTCGCTGAGTCTTACATCTGTTCTTTGCTGTGAGAGGAGGAATAACGACAGGAAGAACTGAATACAGCACACAATCACAAACAGACCACAATAATACGAAGTGATAACTACTTTAACACTAGTTACACGCTTGTCAGCTGTGAGTGTCTTGGGAGATGATAATATGAGATGATAACAAGTGTAAGTGTTAAGTGTTAATGTATTTCTATGACAGTCATGGAGACAGACAACACCTCTAATCTTATTAAGACAACAAGGGGTTTAGGGTAGAAAAACATTATTTGTTTACAGTCTTGGATAACTGCTGAGTGATGAGATAAATAGGTTGGCCATAGAGAGCAATTAAATGGACTGGTAATCTCATTTCCCATATTGCAATACAAAAAAAATGCCTAATAACAAAAAGTGTGCAGATGTGTGAAAATAAAGTATGCTTGAGTAGTTGCAATCGTTATTATAAAGCATTTTAATCGCTGATTGTGCATATTAGGTGAGTTAGTTTGATGTGTTGAGTGGCGGTTTTAAATAGCTGGTCTACCACTGGCATTTCAGACATGCGCAGTTCAAGGACCCGATTAAAACCATACAGTAACTGTATGGTTTTAATCGGGTACTGTAGGACTGTAGGGAAATTTTCCTTTCGCTTGCCCCATCGGAGTGCAGGGTCAGCTGCAGAACAGCGCCACAGGAGCTGGCAGGGATTCAGCATCTTGCTCAAGGACATGTGTTTGTGCGTGTTTGTGTGTATACATTACCAGGGTCTTGATGGTCCTCAGCGACTTCAGCAAGCCTGTCAGCAGCTGTCGTCTCCTCTGATTGGCTAGTAAGCCCAGGCTGGCCTCGGTGAATCCCTCCTTGGCCACGCTCAGCTGCCTGCACACAGGGAGTCAGAGTGCAGCAGGAAACAGCATCAGAATCGGATATGGCATCACAGCAGGTTGATATGGCATCACAGCAGGGTGATATTACCATGTTTAAAGGGCATTTCAAAGTGCTTCACATAGTGGTGGGCGGTACTACCAGATAAGCCAGAAAGGCTGGAGGCGAACGATCTTTGCGCGCTTACGTTCTGCGGACTTAACGTCAAGCAGTTTGTCATTGCTCGCAAAATTGCTGTAAACGTGTGGGTAGTGTTGCTTTATGAGTAGAACCCATGTGCATTTGTTTGTGCAAGCAGAGACATGAAGCTTGAGGGGACAGAAAGTAAAACGAGTGCACCTCCTCCGACCAAACAAAAGCCAACAGAACAAAGATGAAGAGATTGTCTGAAAAGGGGAGCATCCTCCTTCGTGTGGACATGGTTTGGTTATAAAAACTCAAACATTGAGCAGGAAACTATCATCTGCAAGCTTTGTCACACAACTGCAAAAGGTGTACGTGTGTGTTCCAAATAAAAATGTGTTAAATTCAATTTAGGCTAATGTACAAACCAACTATTGCTATATTGGTTGACCAAAAACATATGAAGGGAAGGAACAGTTAATCATTGGTACAAGAAAACCGGTGTAGTACGAGGTGAAGTATGAATGGGCTATTTCTGCATTTGTGTCATCTGTTAGTAAACATACTGTATATAATAGAATATTGTTACTCACCTCCTTGCATTAGTGCAGATGACTGCTGCTAGTTGTAAGTTGGTTTGTAACGCCGTCACTCTCTCCAGCTCCTGCAAACAAGATAGAAGTTAGCTGTGAAAATTACAGCAAGTTAGACAAACAGAGAGGAACACTATTTCTGATTCTCAGGAATCCTTTGCCGTTTGTAACTTAAGTTGTTGAAGCATCATTCTAGTGTTAAGTAACAGCCCAGAAACCATTTTCTATCATGCTGAGGGCATAGTAACATGCTGTGGGGCGCAAAGATATTGTTAGACTGGTTCATTTGCGCTTCTGGCAGTGAGATATGTCTCTAATGATGGCCTCTACCGAACAAATCACTGCCCCCGCCAAGCACTGCACACACACTCACACAACGTATATTAGGGCATTCTCCTCTGAGATACATCCTGCTGTGGGCACTTTATGAAGATAGATAAGGATAGATGATGTTATTAGCGTGCGGCATGTACCATCAGTGCCCAAGCACAACACAGTTCAAGAGGTCCATCCTTCCAAACGCACAAAAATCCAGAGAAAACCATTCTTTCTGTGAAATCTTAACATCTAAAAACGGATCAATGAGCACTCTTCTCTCAGACAAGAGTTCAGTGACGATGCCACTTAAACGACCCCTACAAAAGAACAAACACACCCTTAGCAAACACTAGAAATACTGGACAAACTGCAGCGATTTTTTTCGAGTTCCCACTTTCTGTTTTTTGTTTTCCTCTTCTTGATGTGCCAGATGTCCTGCCTTAGGTGGGAGATGTTTGTTCCATGATCCTCTCTTTTTGATGCTCTACCAACCCTCCCCAAAAAAAGGCCCGCTGTTCACAAAAACGTCCTGTTAACACTGTCAGATATAAAACTGCCATTTAAAAACAGAATATAGAGTGGGGAAATTGCTTTTCAACGGCAACAAAAACACCAACAAAGTGGCAGTTCAGCTGTGGGGATTCAATCAATGATCCCATTCAAACTGATCTCCCTCATGATCTTAAGTGTTTTATCTGAGGGGATATTTCCCATGCGACTGTTATGCTTTTCTGCTCACCAACTATGAAATTGGGGCTTTTGGATAACAGCAGCAAGCTTTGATACTCTCCATCCAGAGAATCGGTTTTATGACAATTTTTAAGAAGATAACGTTCTTGTCTGGGCAAACAGATTTCAAGGAGACAGGCCAAAGAATCTTGACACCCTGGAAAATCAAACATACAGCTGTATTAACTTTAAATTGTTAATAACATTGTTCCTAATCTTCAGCTGCTAATAGGCTGGAAATTTAGAGTTTATTCACACATTTTTTCCCATTTGCAGTGCATTCCATTGTTTGTTAACCAAGTCAGTAGTAAGTAATGTTGGTATGAGCCTGGTGTAGGTGTCAGGTAGCAGTAAAGTAGTGCAGCCAAAATTAAGTATATCAGAGTCAAAATTTACTTTTTTTAACTTAGGGCAAAAAATATCATTCGGCCCAACTCTCATGTTAATGCAACTCAAGCATTTCACCAAGTCTTTTTACTTATCACATAACTGAAACCCAGAAAATACAAACTTTCTTGAATAAATTCATATTGTATCAGTCAGGACAGTTTATTAATGAATAGAAGGCACCATGGTGGCCTTTGTACACTCAGAAGTACATTAAGACATGTCCTCAGAAAATGCCCTTGCCAATTAAGCAGAGTGAACTAGCTGGGACTGGGATGATTCACCAGGTTCAGCTATGGACTAATTTAGAGATTGGACCCAACAGACCGATTCACACGCTGGGAGCAGCACAGCCACGCCATTAGCACCTACGCACCTTTAACCACTCTAAAGCTCTACTATGTCTAGCCTTAGCAATAGGTCCAAATTCACTGTAAATGTCTGTAGATCTAAATGGATGTAAGGCCTGAACAGACTCATTAAAAAGCTAACACCTGTATGAAGTGAGGGGGTTTTGAGCTGTTTGCTGTACAGGTTTCCAACACCAAAATCCCCAAATCCTGACCTCACCAGTATCCTGAAAGTGATTAAAGTTGTGAAGTAAATCAATAATTTACTTTATACCATGAAGCAGTATAGGCTGGTCCAGTGCAGTTCAACAAGACTCTACAGTGTTGTTGCACTCAGGAACAAGCCCAGTCAATCTTCCCTATCTCACATTTGTGTTTGCAGACCTAGGAAAGAGCCATTTCTCTCCCACATCCATCAGAACCTAATCTCTTGTGCTACACCAGACGAAGAAGCACAGTCTGGCTTGCACTCTCAGTCCCTTGTTGTTAAGGCCTGTTATCAAGACATGTGATATACAGTAGCTGGCTAGGTGCTTGGCTCATGATCTCACAATAATAAAAATAATAAACTTTATTTATATAGCACTTTTCCAAACAAAGTTGCAGAGTGCTTCACAATCAAGAAAAATCCAAACTGAACAATGATAAAGCTCAATAAAACAGAAAGATCCATGAAGGTAAAAAAAACAAAAGCGGTAAGAATAATCCAGGTATAGAGATAAAACAAAAGGAATAAACAGACCAAGTAACAAGGATATAGTGAATAAAAGCCAAAGGCTACATAAAGGCTTTACAATAAAATAAAGCTTTAAGACATGATTTAAAACATGACACTGACTCTGCCAGCCTGAGCTCCTCCGGCAAGTCGTCCCAAAGCCTAGGAGCCCTGACAGCAAACGCCCTGTGACTTTTAGTCTTTAGCCTGGATGCAGGTCAAAGGGGCTTTGCCAGAGGATCTCAGGCTGCGTACAGGCATGGCACAGCTTCATACGGGAGCAAAAGTGTAAAACTCAGAAAGATAACTAGGGGCCAAGCCATGCAAAGCCTTAAAAGTAATCAGTTAAATGTTAAAATCAATTCTAAAAGTGAAGTGAAGAGACGCTAAAATAGGGGCGATATGGACCCGTCTCTTAGCCTTAGTTAAAAGCCTTGATGCAGAAAGGTAGAGACAAGCATGCAATTACTATCACACACACAAGCCCACATGAGGATACAGACAAAAACAGACAAGTATAATAAGCACAAACGCATGCAAGCACCCACACACACACACACACACAGGCACACACAGACACACACACACACAGAACACGCCAAGCGCTCAGTGTGTAGCCTGAGGCTCCAATTTGTTATGTGCTCCGAGCTGTCCTGTCTAACGTGTCTGTAAGCTACAGTGTAACATTTGACAGATGGAGAGCTCATTCAGTTTAGCTTCTGTAAGAGCAGATAACAGTACGCGAGTCTGACAGTTGGTCAGTTGATAGGTTTTAGTGGAAAGTAGAGGTTAAATACCTGCCATCCATGTTTGGGATAATCTTAAAAAAAACTACTAAGTGGAGTAAGACTTCGAGGAAGGAGGGGCTGAATTTCAGGCAAAACATACAAACGTACAAACACATACGCACACACATACTGCACATATAGGTACTCAAGCACAATTAAACGATACACCCCAACTCCCACGACATCCACATATACAGGTGCTGGTGGGAGGTGAAGGTCAGGGAGGAAGAGATGTTTAGGCACAAGGGAGTTTTTTTTTTTCAGTCTTCCCTATTCATATATTCAGAAGAGGTCCACCCCGCGACCTCCCAGCACATTGACTATGCACTGGCTCCCTGTTGCCCATCCCGCCTATACATTCTAATGATGCCGCTGTTAGGGAACTGCCCTAGACCCACTTTTGGAAGAAAGTTGAGGGAAAATGACAGCAGGACGGCACTTTGCACACACACACATGCAGGAACACACACTCACACACTAATATTTTCACAAAAAAGCATGTAGTAGGGTTAAATCTCCACATCCACACACAATTACCTAAAGAATATGCAGGCGTGCTCACATATCTCAACGCACATTACCCACCCCGCCACATCCACTCCCCCTCAATTTCTAATCTCCCAAGTGAAAGAGCCACAAGAACCCTGTTTAATTGGCAGGTATGACCACCAAGGCTGGACAAATTACTAATCCCTCTGAACAGAGGCAACTGGGGGTGAGTAGACAAAGGCAGTAGCAGGAATTTCGATGAATGGTAAGTGCTTCCAATGGAAAATAATTGAATACCAGTCCAAGTCCATTCCTCTCCATTGGTGCTGACTGACTTGGCAGTATATCTGAGGGCTATCCACTGCAAACTCATTACAACTTGGGCTCCTGCGAGGTGTTCTCTCCTCTTTCCTGACAAGGCAGTGTAGTGTCACCCAGTTTGGCCACTCAATTCTACACTGCCTCTATTTTAAGTGGGGAGATAAGAGAGGGCAGGCATTTCAAATCACCCCACTAGCCATTTTATGGATCCAGCCATTTAACTGTACCATGCCTGGGGCAAGGAAAATAATGTTAAGTCTAGTCCGGATGTCGAGTTTGAAATACGGAACTCAACTTCGGAGGCGCTTGACTGAAAGAAACCAACACGCGACAAGAGAGGATGATCAAAAAATATACAATATTAATCAGTACTCAATCAACAATCAATACTGAATCAATGATTATGACTGCAACCATTGCTCGAGAGCCAAAACAAACAAAAACACTTGAAGGTGCTTGGAGGTTGTCATCAATGGATCTACTATGTAAAAGCAGGTGCTCTCATATAAGAAATGTGACCACAACTCTAGCCTCTATGTAACCTTTCACCCCCCCCCCCCCCCCTTCCTCCTGTGTCCTAGGGAGACGGAAGTAATAGAGTTCACACCGCGGCCACAACAGCAGAAGAAAAGACAGTCACTGCATCACTATGAATCACAACCCGTAGTCAGCATGCCGTCACTCCAAGTGCAAGGGACGTGTGTCTACTAAGTGTGTGTGTGTGCACTACTTATGTGGCCACTAATGTGTTGAACAGAATGCGAGCACAGAGGTTGTGCAAGTGAGCCAGCATTGTGCCCTGCGGCTGTCTGTGAGTGCGTCGGTGTGTATTTCTGTGCACATGTGTGATAAAATACCGCATAGAGGAGATGAGAAAGAAAAGTGGTGGAGAGAACAGCAGGAGTGAAACTAGTGGAACTCTCCGTTTAGAAGAAAGTAAATTACAGAACAGCAACCACAGAACAGTGAGAGGAGACTTGGGGATGTGTGTTTGAGTTTTTCTCTACACAACACATTTCAGCTTTCCGTAAGAAGGTCAGAACACATTCCCATCCTTCCAAGTCTGTTTTTGGTCTTGGTTCTTTTTGTCTCGTGTCTCTCTAAATGCTAGGAAATCATTCAGTGTAAAAATCAGGCTTCCAATTCATTTCGGAGTCAATACTGAAGTGACTTCCTAACTCCACAGGGCATTTGCAGACCTATTGGATGC
The DNA here is from genome assembly GCF_046629955.1 of Centroberyx affinis. Taxonomy (NCBI): domain Eukaryota; kingdom Metazoa; phylum Chordata; class Actinopteri; order Beryciformes; family Berycidae; genus Centroberyx; species Centroberyx affinis. The sequence continues at coordinate 70,348 of NW_027280564.1, forward strand.
GGGCAAAGAGGAGGTCAATGGAAATGCCCCCAAAATCCCTGGCAACGCCTACTAATAAGCTCCGCTGTCATTTCGACTCAGCAGTGTCACGGCGAGGGTCATAAAAATAATGGCCAATTTACTATTCACAGACTGACCTTAAGATGGCTTAACAATGGATGCAATTTCACTGCAATTTCACTACATAGTAAATTTTTTTTTATAGCTGCCAATCATTTGCAGCGCCTTGGCAGGATCAAGGATCACTGACAAGACACAGAGGTGGCATACAAAGAGACCCGCCATTCCAGATCTGACGGGATATACAGTAGCTAGTGAACTTGGTCGCCTGTAATCCACAGTCTCTAGTCACTTATGGATCTGACCAAAGTAGACAAAATAACTGCTGCATTGAGATAAAAACACACACTGGTTCATATCAGTTCATTTCAACATCACCAACCCATGTCTATCCAAAGAAGGGATTTTATGGACTCATAATAAAAAACTAGGTTATCATCCCTGTTTCCTTACCCCATGGATGGAGTCAAATCTCCTATTTCCATGGTTACAGAACTTCTACCTTATCTGGATGGCAGCCGACACATGAACACATTCGCTCATACCCTGATAGCATCAGCATACCTAGACGTCCGCTCATAATGTCATAATGCGAGAAAAGTTGCTGTTCTGAAAAACCCGATGACATAACTGATCTGTTTCGCAATGTAATTACAGTGGCTGAAATACTGTTAAAGATGAATGGTTGGGCTAAGAAAAGCAACAGAGGGGATTCTTATTTGATGCGGTCGTGAGTTGACATCAGAAACTTACCTTGACATAAGCAGGCTGTTTTTCTAGAATGAGATCGGCGACCTTTTTAGAAACCTACAGAGAGAGAGATAGAGAGAGAAGGTAAGAGAAAGGGAATACAAAAAAAAAGAGTGAAAAGACATTTTGAGGTTGTTGCCAAATGTCACCCCACAACAACAGACTGGGCTCTGTTATCTTGCTATCAGGATGGAGCAGGAATAACAATCACTGATGTCTGCATCTACAGTAAAACGTACCCAAAGCCTTTGAAGAGACTGTCTCCCTTTTTCCATTTCATTTCCTTCAATGTCTTTCTCAGTGGAATTATTCTAGTTTCTTTCAGTGAATTCTCCTTTCTCTCTTTCCCCCGTTGTATTTTCCAATTTTCTATCTTTAACCACTGACTTTGATTACTTTTCCTTTATGCATTTTACCAATTTGACACAATGGTTCCCCCAGTTAAGGTGAAATTGCAACTAATTGTTTAAAGAGCATGTCCCCCTACGTATGCAGGGGCACATGCTCTTATGATGATGATGATGGCATCTTAAGTAAGGTCATGAGGTTGGTCTGACCCCCTGCTATAGTGCTTTTAGTGGAGAAGACAAAAGCTTAAGAACACAGAAGGTCAATGGAGATTAAATGGAAACCTAGACTCAGTAAATTTGAAGGACCATCAGGTCATACAGAATGGATGGGGAGCTAAGGTTAACTCCCATTTTTGACTCCCATTCAGAAATTACAATGCTTTACAAAGATGTTTTTTCAAAAAAATTAACCTACATGATTTAATTGTAAACTTGAGCTTATATGATCTTTTATTGCATTATTTTGTTATACTAAGTATAATAGTATAGTACAGGATATGACTACTTTCCAGTTTACCTCCCTATTGGACACAAACATTAGTGGGCTACATTAATCTTGAGCAAAGTTAATCCATGTTAACACTGGGTCCCCAGTGGCAGTCACGTTGCTAAGTGCTATAGGAAGGGATATTTATACAAAATGACATCCTCATGCATGTTCAATAGGGGCTTTTTTTCTGTCACTCATAATTCCCAACCCTTACTGCAAATGCATGAGCTGGAAATTCAATGCGCAGCTCATTATAATGAAACTAAAATAAAGGCTATATACACAGAGAGCAGGGTGAGTGAAATTGCCTCAGGCAGCTAGGAGAAGGTTGTCAGGCTACAGTAAGGACACAGACAATAAACACACACACAATAAATGTAACCAACTATCTTTCTCCTACTTACAATATACCATCTCTCTCCCACACAAATACTTTACTTTATATGTAACAACATACACACAGAAACATACACGCAAATCTCTACATACACACACACAAAAACATATTGTACAGAAAGCATGAAAATATTCAAATCACACAGTGAGGAGTTGTGCATAACTGATAGTATGGAACAGACTGGGGTAAGGGCGGGGATGACATTTCAACATGTGTTAAGTATGCATGGAAGCCAACTAGAGACCTGAACAGATGGTGAATGCAGCTCAACTGAAACCGCTGTTCATACCACAGCGCGAGTTTGTGTGTGTGTGTGTGTGTGTGTGTGTGTGTGTGTGTGTGTGTGTGTGTGTGTGTGTGTGTGTGTGTGTGTGTGTGAATCTGTACACACCTCCAAATGCAAGAACAGGATGGTCAGGGAGAAAAAACAACCCTAGGGGTAAAGTGACTGAAAAAAGATTGGGCAAGAAGATCAAAAAGGCGGAAAAAGAAAAAACATTAAAAGAGTCACATTAAAAAAAAAAAAGGCCTGGAGTGTACACTAACAACGATCCACTCCCCTCAGCTGAAATGCACAAGCCATTATTCAGTCCCTAGACCGTTCACAAAACTTACCCAAAACCATAGCGCCACCTATTGGTGATCCTTCGACTGTAACACATAACACTAAACTAAACTCTTGAAATGGAGTGAGATAAAAACCCAGCTGGGAGTTATCAAACCCACCTGCCTGAGCCACCAGGCCAAAGACAGAGCCTCAGGTGGACAAATGGAGGCTAACTGTGCAGTGACTGGGTGTAACGTTGCACTGACACTCCCAGTTAGAGCAAAAATGAACTAAGCCGGATAACTAAAGCAAGCATACTGCATGTAATATTTAGTAGATGCTGTATATATTGTCAAAAGCTATCAACAAGTGTATTCAGACACACAAAAAGATACTGAATGCATGTTTTAGTGGCCACTATACTGAATTAAAATGGAAAAAAACAGAAAGCAGCAGGAGAGGAAATTACTGTCACAGGACATTTAAAGCCTAGAACATTTTGCCACTTTACACACACTACACTCTTCAGATTTCTCACATTAGCCACCAGCAAGGAGACACAAACTAATGCTGGCTGTGTTTAAAGAGCAGTAACAATGTCATGCAATGTTTAGACAGTTTTTCTAACACTAGCTCATTAGTAAGTGGACTGTACACTGTAGGCATATATGGTGTAACCAGAATGAATGTGAGGCATTTGCTACTTCTTGCTGGTGTTTACTGAGATGTATGACTTAATTAGAAAGCTTAATAAGCTAGCACTAATTAGGTAAGGGTTGGTAGCAGTGAAAAGTATCAAGCAGCTAAGTAATAGTGAAGGTCAGTCACTGTGGAGTCTTCCGGGTTAACATCGCTAAGTACCAAGACAGCAGTAGATGATCCACTGGTGACACTGAGCAATCAACCTATATTCACTTTGAAGCCATCTTTGTGTGTGTGTATGTGTGTGTGTCTAAATAATTAGAGAACTTTCAAGTAATGATCGCGCTCTCTTTCATTCATACTCACACACACTCACACCACCTGAAACTTCCTCTCCACAGCAAGACATCATTTCAGCCCGATTTAAACACAGGGGGCAATTTAGCAGCCAGACGGTATTAGCAGTGCTTAATTTGTGCCGGATCCTGCCGAAACAGGATCCGGCACCTTGCGGTTTTGGACTACCTGCATTCCAGTACTTATTTGCATGGACCCGGCACCTCTGCTGGCATGAAAGTTTTTTTTGTTTTTTTTTTGTCATGTAATAATCCCAATAGTTGACTCTTCCTTTCCCCTCCCTTCCAAAAACCGAATTGGCTCATTTCCATATGAAGACAGGTGATTGCCCTATTAGAAAGTAGCAACAAGCGCAATAGTAATCACGTCACATGAGTGAGCTGCTCTGCAGAGTGTGTTATAGTAAACCTCAGACATCGTCATGGCTAAAAGACAGTTGAATTTGCTGTCCATATGTCCGCTGTGTGGACTATTTTTGGAAAATTAGACAAGGTAAGCATGTTTTGTTTTTTTTGTAAACTGTTCTCTGCAGGGACAATAACATCTAAATTCATATTTGCATAGATTAAAACAGAAATTATTTTGAGTGCGGACCTGTAAGTCCCACAGTTTTACTGTGGGACATTGCGCATGTTATGTTGAGTGTCCAGAAATAATTGGTAATATAATTGGTTGAGTGAAGGGCTGTAAGCCCCATATCAGTGTGGGCATTTCAAAACCAGCACGGTCCAGCTGAGTGTCGCATTTAGGTCGACTTCTAGGTGCATGGCAAGACCATGACACCTTTTATTGCTGTCATTTCATTATTCACTGACATTGTTTCCTACGTTCAAAGTAGATATCCTATGAAAATATTTGTGTTGAATATTGATGCGTAACTACTCGAGCCAGAATTTGTCTGGTAAATGGTTGAAGCCACTGCAGTTTCCTTGATGTGTTTATGTATGATTAGGATATCTCACAGCCAAGTATGTGGGCATTTTTATGTTGTGCACAGCGCAGTTATATCTTTAGTCCACTACTTGAAGGGCAGGTTTG